>NW_027516494.1:0-58182 GCF_048772815.1 Callospermophilus lateralis | reverse complement strand
ATTCGGTTTTGAACTCAATCTAGGTAACATGGATTCATCTCTCTGTAATAGGCCTGCTTCTGAAAAACACAATGTAGAGCTCCAAAAGCAGAACGATACTTTCAGAATACCATGTTATGTTTGTAAATAGATAGACAGATAGATATACAGAAATCAAAAATCTGAAAACGGTCTGGCAGTGTACATTTCAATAACTTACAATGTCAGTAGTGGGGGATTAATAGCAGATCAAGAAGACTGTATCTGCATGCGAAATGGTCAATTTTTGAAAGAGTTTTTTAAATGAAAATGGACAAAAATTGAACGGTTACAGTAAGTGTTGAGGAGTGACTTGGCAAAAGGTGCACAGAGGTGAGAAAGAATTAAGTAGAGTTCAATAGAACCAGGTATAATTTCTGTACACATGACTCCATGAACAGGAGCAAAGGGGACACTTAAAGAAATCATCCATCGGACTAAGGAAAGATCAGGATTAGGAGGGTTTGTACTAGTCTAGAAATGCTGACCTGAAAACCAACTAAAGTTTCAACTCCTTCTTTTGAGGAACATTAGCTGTGCGGTGCTTTTCAAAATGACTTGTCATAACTGATTTATGCCCATGTTAGCACTCTTCTGAAATTACTTTGAAGTAGACTAATGGGAGAGTTTCTCTTTAGAGATAATGCAAATTACTTGCATAGGGAAGTGCAGCAGGTCTGGGATGTTGTAGCTCAGTGGCAGTGACCTTGCCTAGCTTGGGGCTGGCCTGCCATGGACTTTCACCCCAAACACTTGCAAGAAAAGAAAAGGAAGGGAAGGGAGAGAGAAAGTTGGAAGGGAGGAAGGCAAAGTTGGAGGATGGAGGGAGGTAGAAAAGAAGGAAGAAGAAAAGGAGAAAAACCAGGAAGGGAGGAAGGAAGGTAGAAATAGGGAGAGCACAAGGGCAGGGAAAGGACTGAGTCACTCAAACAAAAGGCAAGGGACACAAAGACCAATATAGGCCATAAAAGCTGTTTGAACAGTTTAGTCAGCTTTAGAATTTGAGTGACATCAAACTGAATGTTATTATGACTGGATGGAATCTTCCTACTAACCCCGCCTTGGCCTGGCCTAAACCAAATCAAGGGGTGGGGTGGCATGGAGAGGAATTCTCTCGGCTGGAGTGGGAGGACCTAAACCTGTGGCACTTGAGGATGCACCGGGTAGGGAAGCGGACAAGACTCCCTGATGGGCAGTTGAGCACAACAAGGCTCCTGGGAGCCTTTGATCATGGCTCCCACCGCCATACGCCCACCACCCACCATACGCTCAGCCCCTGAAGGGGATCACAGTGGTCTGCCCGTTGCCTGGTGCAGGTTGGAGTTCCTGACCAAACACCTGAGTGTCCACAGCCTGTGTTGGCCTGCCCGGGCAGGCTGTGGTGTGGTGGGCAAGAGCCAAAGCTGTCTTGGCGTGATGGAGGAGCCAAGGGCTGCCTCTCAGAAGCACCCATGGGTTGTTGGCAGCATGACCCTAGAAGGACCTGAGAGCCAGCCATGGCTTCTCCTATCAACGCCAAGCCAGCTTTGGCTCTTGCGAGTTGGTGATGTGTACAGCTCCTGCATTTTTTGCTGTTCTCTCACTTTTCTGGAGAGGTTTTCAGTCGGTTCGTAGCAGGCTTTACGTGGGAAGAGAAAAAAGGCTGGCTCTAAATCTTGCTGGACTTATTGAGGCAAAATGTGGACTTCTTGAAAAAGTGAGCCTTGTTGAAAAAGAACATGAAGGCTTAGAATCATCTTTCAAGGATTGCAGGTTTGAGAAGGGTTCAAGAGAAGCACGACAGCTGGAGGCAACCGACGAAAGGCTGCATAGGTCCGAATCCAGCCATGGCGTTGAAGTGCTCTTTCTAGAAGAAGAGCTCAAAGCACAGAAGGCTCAACATGGTCAACAGGATGAAACGATGGCGCATCTGTCAAGAAGGATACAGTCCCTGCAAGGTGAATCTGAATCCCTCAGATCACAAATAGCTGAAGCTAAAACAAACTGGAGACTCTTTCAAGTGAATGAGGAAGAACTGAAGCTGGCAGTCAAAGAGGTTTTGAATGAAGGATCCCTACTTCCGCAAACGCAGAGACCAACAATACAAGGAGAAGCTGAAGCACAGAGGGAACAAGGAGGTGTCCAATATAAAGCAAAAATCATATAGAGGACTCTAAAGTAGCTGGAGAACAAGTTCTAAGGGACACAGAAAATCACATGGAGTCTCTGAGTGAATGCTTGCTGAAGATGATGGATAGGTCTTCTCCAAGCCTGGGAGCCCAAAGGGATGGGGGTCACCTGGAACTGGGAAAGACGAGTGAACCCGAAATTGGTGCTCACTTGGAGGATGAGTCCAAAGGAGCTTTGAGGAAGCTGGTTTATGGTGATAAGCTAAAGGCCTCCTTAGAAATCTTGGAAGGAGGAAGAATTCAAAAATGTGCTTTCTCATCTGAAGTGGAGAAAACCACGGAAGACCTTCCAGAACACCTTAAAAGTCTGCAGACTGAACAGGCATCCTTGCAGTCAGAAAATGCACAGCTGCAAAGTGAGAATGAGACCCTACAGAAGAACTTTAAAGTCATGATGGAACGCTATCAAGAAAATATGATGAAACTGCACAGGAAATTAAGAGTGGAGGAAAACTACCGTGTGGAGCAAGAGGAGAAACTTTCCAAAGTCGAAGAAAAGATGAGCCATACAATAAAAGAGCTGGAGACCTACCGAAAGAGAGCCCAATATCTTGAAGAACAATTGCAGAGTACCATTCATTCCTGTCTGGGGAAGATTATTTCCTCTGAGAAAGAAGCACATGCTAGTGAGTTGGCAGCTCGGATTGCTGAAAGAAACCTCAGTTATTTCAGGAAACAAAATGCACGCAACAGACAAAAATTAACTGAGAAGGAGCTTAGATTTGAACTTGTAGAAAAAGATCCCTATGATGCACTGGATGTTTCCAACTCAGCAATGGGCAGAAAGCCTTCTCCAAATGGGCCCTCACCAATAGGTCACCCTTCATCTGAAAGGAGACCTCCTCATTTGGAAAAGAGTGGACCACTCACACTCTCACCTTTCACTCCAGTGGGAGGAGGAGGAGGGTCAAGGGGCCCTGGAGAATCCTCTGGACCATGCGACTAGCAGTAAAGGAAGAGAATCCAGCTGTCATAAGTTCACTGATTTTCAGAGAGCACCTTCTCAGACTGGGCCCCTCTCTCCTCCAGGGGAACAGGCCAGCAGGCTGATGATCCCTCCGCCAGGCCAACCATATTCTTCTGATGCACGTCTTCCTCTACAAAGGCAAGATAGGTTTTACTCAAATTGTGGTAGAGCATCGGGACCAGCAGAACACAGAATTCCTAATATGCCTCCTTTGGACTCTGATGTGCCTGATTCACCTCTCCATGCTGAAAACCAAGCAACTGGCTCTGGCTCTGTGTTGGCACCTTTCCCTCCAGTCAGAGGTGCCTTGTTTCCAGTTGACCCAAGGAGTCACTTCATGAGAAGAGGACCTTTTTTTTTCCTCCACCTCACCCAGGAAACTTGTCTGGGAACCTGGAGATTATGTTCCACCTGACCCGCCACCCACTCCATTTCCAATGCGAAGTGTCTATGCAGGGAGGGGGTTTTCCTCACAATCTTCCCCCAAGAGCTGGAATTCAGCCCTCTACACCCCCATTCTGAAAGTACAAGTGAGTTCCCTGAAGGGTTCCTTCCACCTGCAAATGAGCCTGTTACTCAACATCCAGAACCAAACAAGAAACCTCATGCTGTTGCTCTCTCTTCAAATGTAATTTGACTTATCTCTCATTTTTAGTTTTTAAGTAACTGCTTTTACTTCAGTAATTGACTATACTTTGGCTCCAATTGAAGCTCAATGAAACAATAATTCTTAAGATACTATTTTGTAAATAAAGATGGTTTACGTAGGAATCTTACGAGTAAATTATTCCTATTTTATGTCATTCCAGAGAACAGCATTTAATCTGATGAAGCCACTCTTACATAAACAAGAATGGGAGTTCTAGGGACTTGTAATCTAGCTGATGGAAATATCTTTTAAACTCCCAACAAAGAAGTGTATTTAGGATGACTGTAGCAAATGTAAAGTGACTTTAGGCTTAATGAAAAAGTGTCACTGATTTAGAGACTGGTTGGGCATTTCAGCTAGTTTTTCCATATCAGAATAACTAGAGCATGGGAGGACTAAAGGAGAGAACACAACTAAACATGTCACGGAAACAGGAGATCTCAACTACAAAGAAAAATGAAGACCTCTTTTTTATATTGGTTGCTTAATACCTTACATAGCTCTTGAGATACCATATTTCCTACATTAGATTCAAGTGAGTTATGAACTCCCATTTTGACCCCATATTCAGATTGCACAATCACATTGTTTACACATCCACGTTTTTACAAAATGCCATATTAGTAACTGTTGTATTCTGCTACCTTTTCTGGCCTCCACTATCCCCCCTCTCCTGCCCTCCCATCTTCTCTCTCTATCCCGTCTGCTGTAATTTAACGTTTGGGAATTGGAAACCACACTTTAAACTCACTCTCCTCCCCTTTTTCCCTTCTGTCAAATTACTCATCATCTTCTTCTATTTCTCCTCCTCCTCCTCCTCTTCCTCCTCCTCCTTATACCTTTACTTCATTCATCATACACTCATGCATTGGTTCATTCATTCCTTTCACACATGGTGTTGGGGATCCAACTCAGGACCTTTGAAAGTGTGAAGCCAGCACTCTAGTGCTGAGCCAAAACCCCAGCACCTGTCTTTTTGATTTTATGACTGTTTATATGAAATTCAGAATCGCATTCTGCTATGGTTCACTGATAGGTGGATTGACCTAGTCCTTGTTTTCTGGGAGCCTTTTGGAAAATATACATGAATTATTAGGAGATTGAAATGAAGAAACACAGAGGAAATTCCCCAATTTCTTATTCTTAGATTCCATACTCTGACTCTGCCTACCTAATGTAAAAACTTTTAAACTCTTACTCCCCATTTCTATATCATTGCCAACAAGTGAACATTCAGTGCCCTACAACAAACCAGAGAACTCACATTGAACAATGTTTCCCAGTAGAGACCAAGACACAATACTTATTAAAAAAATACCCCAGTTATGAATTAGTAGGTAAAGCTTTATTTGAGTGTTAAATGTGCTCTAATTATGTGCTTGTGTGTTTGTTGATGTGTGTGGTGTGTGGGCGTGTGTGCTTGTGTGTAAAACAAGCACCGAGGTGTAAAATCAATGCAGGATTACAACGGCCTTCTTAAAAATGAGAAGCAACTTTATCACATTTGAAGCCCAGTGAAGAATCTGCCTGATACTTAACCTGCAATTAATTGAAATGTGAAAAATTCAGGCCTAGAAAAACAAAGCCAACATACATACTGAATCTAATCAGTCTGTCTCACCTGTTTTCTAACCACTCCTTTAAATAAACCTAAATGGCCAGCGTAAAACATCAGTTGTTCTAAACGAGTGGACGGATGTCCCCTGTCATGGGCTGTGTAAAATACATGGAGGATCCGGCACTGATTGTTATCTAGAATGACTTCTGCCTGAACTACTATTGGAGAATTGTTGCTGATATACTGCGGTTCTTATACCAGTAAACTGGAATGAAGGTAATTTCAGGCTGCAAAGGAATGAATTGATTTTACTAACTGGTTTTTGGAAAACACTGCCATGAAAAATTATCAATATGTTCATAAAGGCATCTACATGTCTCTTCAAAGGGTTTTACTTAATGGGGGAGGTGGTGAGGTCTGGATATAACTGAACTGTCCATTAGTAGGTAGAACAATATAATGGGAATCAGAGTGCACATTCCGGTTTGAACTCAATCTAGGTAACATGGATTCATCTCTCTGTAATAGGCCTGCTTCTGAAAAACACAATGTAGAGCTCCAAAAGCAGAACGATACTTTCAGAATACCATGTTATGTTTGTAAATAGATAGACAGATAGATATACAGAAATCAAAAATCTGAAAACGGTCTGGCAGTGTACATTTCAATAACTTACAATGTCAGTAGTGGGGGATTAATAGCAGATCAAGAAGACTGTATCTGCATGCGAAATGGTTCAATTTTTGAAAGAGTTTTTTAAATGAAAATGGACAAAAAATTGAACGGGTTACAGTAAGTGTTGAGGAGTGACTTGGCAAAAGGTGCACAGAGGTGAGAAAGAATTAAGTAGAGTTCAATAGAACCAGGTATAATTTCTGTACACATGACTCCATGAACAGGAGCAAAGGGGACACTTAAAGAAATCATCCATCGGACTAAGGAGAGATCAGGATTAGGAGGGTTTGTACTAGTCTAGAAATGCTGACCTGAAAACCAACTAAAGTTTTCAACTCCTTCTTTTGAGGAACATTAGCTGTGCGGTGCTTTTCAAAAATGACTTGTCATAACTGATTTATGCCCATGTTAGCAACTCTTCTGAAATTACTTTGAAAGTAGACTAATGGGAGAGTTTCTCTTTAGAGATAATGCAAATTACTTGCATAGGAAGTGGCAGCAGGTCTGGGGATGTTGTAGCTCAGTGGCAGTGACCTTGCCTAGCTTGGGGCTGGCCTGCCATGGACTTTCACCCCAAACACTTGCAAGAAAAGAAAAGGAAGGGAAGGGAGAGAGAAAGTTGGAAGGGAGGAAGGCAAAGTTGGAGGGATGGAGGGAGGTAGAAAAGAAGGAAGAAGAAAAGGAGAAAAACCAGGAAGGGAGGAAGGAAGGTAGGAAATAGGGAGAGCACAAGGGCAGGGAAAGGACTGAGTCACTCAAACAAAAGGCAAGGGACACAAAGACCAATATAGGCCATAAAAGCTGTTTGAACAGTTTAGTCAGCTTTAGAATTTGAGTGACATCAAACTGAATGTTATTATGACTGGATGGAATCTTCCTACTAACCCCGCCTTGGCCTGGCCTAAACCAAATCAAGGGGTGGGTGGCATGGAGAGGAATTCTCTCTGGCTGGAGTGGGAGGGACCTAAACCTGTGGCACTTGAGGATGCACCGGGTAGGGAAGCGGACAAGACTCCCCTGATGGGCAGTTGAGCACAACAAGGCTCCTGGGAGCCTTTGATCATGGCTCCCACCGCCATACGCCCACCACCCACCATACGCTCAGCCCCTGAAGGGGATCACAGTGGTCTGCTGACCAAACACCTGAGTGTCCACAGCCTGTGTTGGCCTGCCCGGGCAGGCTGTGGTTGTGGTGGCAAGAGCCAAAGCTGTCTTGGCGTGATGGAGGAGCCAAGGGCTGCCTCTCAGCCATACTAGTGGGTGGTTCTGGAAGAAGCACCCAGGGTTGTGGCAGCATTGTCCGAAGACATGAAGCCAGGCCATCTTCCTTATGGCTTTCCTTGCGAGTTGGTGATGTGTACAGCTCTTGGATTTTTTGCTGTTCTCTCACTTTTCTGGAGAGGTTTTCAGTCGGTTCGTAGCTGGCTTTACGTGGGAAGAGAAAAAAGGCTGGCTCTAAATCTTGCTGGACTTATTGAGGCAAAATGTGGACTTCTTGAAAAAGTGAGCCTTGTTGAAAAAGAACATGAAGGCTTAGAATCATCTTTCAAGGATTGCAGGTTTGAGAAGGGTTCAAGAGAAGCACGACAGCTGGAGGCAACCGACGAAAGGCTGCATAGGTCCGAATCCAGCCATGGCGTTGAAGTGCTCTTTCTAGAAGAAGAGCTCAAAGCACAGAAGGCTCAACATGGTCAACAGGATGAAACGATGGCGCATCTGTCAAGAAGGATACAGTCCCTCCAAGGTGAATCTGAATCCCTCAGATCACAAATAGCTGAAGCTAAAACAAACTGGAGACTCTTTCAAGTGAATGAGGAAGAACTGAAGCTGGCAGTCAAAGAGGTTTTGAATGAAGGATCCCTACTTCCGCAAACGCAGAGACCAACAATACAAGGAGAAGCTGAAGCACAGAGGGAACAAGGAGGTGTCCAATATAAAGCAAAAATCATATTAGAGGACTCTAAAGTAGCTGGAGAACAAGTTCTAAGGGACACAGAAAATCACATGGAGTCTCTGAGTGAATGCTTGCTGAAGATGATGGATAGGTCTTCTCCAAGCCTGGGAGCCCAAAGGGATGGGGGTCACCTGGAACTGGGAAAGACGAGTGAACCCGAAATTGGTGCTCACTTGGAGGATGAGTCCAAAGGAGCTTTGAGGAAGCTGGTTTATGGTGATAAGCTAAAGGCCTCCTTAGAAATCTTGGAAGGAGGAAGAATTCAAAAATGTGCTTTCTCATCTGAAGTGGAGAAAACCACGGAAGACCTTACAGAACACCTTAAAAGTCTGCAGACTGAACAGGCATCCTTGCAGTCAGAAAATGCACAGCTGCAAAGTGAGAATGAGACCCTACAGAAGAACTTTAAAGTCATGATGGAACGCTATCAAGAAAATATGATGAAACTGCACAGGAAATTAAGAGTGGAGGAAAACTACCGTGTGGAGCAAGAGGAGAAACTTTCCAAAGTCGAAGAAAAGATGAGCCATACAATAAAAGAGCTGGAGACCTACCGAAAGAGAGCCCAATATCTTGAAGAACAATTGCAGAGTACCATTCATTCCTGTCTGGGGAAGATTATTTCCTCTGAGAAAGAAGCACATGCTAGTGAGTTGGCAGCTCGGATTGCTGAAAGAAACCTCAGTTATTTCAGGAAACAAAATGCACACAACAGACAAAAATTAACTGAGAAGGAGCTTAGATTTGAACTTGTAGAAAAAGATCCCTATGATGCACTGGATGTTTCCAACTCAGCAATGGGCAGAAAGCCTTCTCCAAATGGGCCCTCACCAATAGGTCACCCTTCATCTGAAAGGAGACCTCCTCATTTGGAAAAGAGTGGACCACTCACACTCTCACCTTTCACTCCAGTGGGAGGAGGAGGAGGGTCAAGGGGCCCTGGAGAATCCTCTGGACCATGCGACTAGCAGTAAAGGAAGAGAATCCAGCTGTCATAAGTTCACTGATTTTCAGAGAGCACCTTCTCAGACTGGGCCCCTCTCTCCTCCAGGGGAACAGGCCAGCAGGCTGATGATCCCTCCGCCAGGCCAACCATATTCTTCTGATGCACGTCTTCCTCTACAAAGGCAAGATAGGTTTTACTCAAATTGTGGTAGAGCATCGGGACCAGCAGAACACAGAATTCCTAATATGCCTCCTTTGGACTCTGATGTGCCTGATTCACCTCTCCATGCTGAAAACCAAGCAACTGGCTCTGGCTCTGTGTTGGCACCTTTCCCTCCAGTCAGAGGTGCCTTGTTTCCAGTTGACCCAAGGAGTCACTTCATGAGAAGAGGACCTTTTTTTTCCTCCACCTCTCCCAGGAAACTTGTCTGGGAACCTGGAGATTATGTTCCACCTGACCCGCCACCCACTCCATTTCCAATGCGAAGTGTCTATGCAGGGAGGGGGTTTTCCTCACAATCTTCCCCCAAGAGCTGGAATTCAGCCCTCTACACCCCCATTCTGAAAGTACAAGTGAGTTCCCTGAAGGGTTCCTTCCACCTGCAAATGAGCCTGTTACTCAACATCCAGAACCAAACAAGAAACCTCATGCTGTTGCTCTCTCTTCAAATGTAATTTGACTTATCTCTCATTTTTAGTTTTTAAGTAACTGCTTTTACTTCAGTAATTGACTATACTTTGGCTCCAATTGAAGCTCAATGAAACAATAATTCTTAAGATACTATTTTGTAAATAAAGATGGTTTACGTAGGAATCTTACGAGTAAATTATTCCTATTTTATGTCATTCCAGAGAACAGCATTTAATCTGATGAAGCCACTCTTACATAAACAAGAATGGGAGTTCTAGGGACTTGTAATCTAGCTGATGGAAATATCTTTTAAACTCCCAACAAAGAAGTGTATTTAGGATGACTGTAGCAAATGTAAAGTGACTTTAGGCTTAATGAAAAAGTGTCACTGATTTAGAGACTGGTTGGGCATTTCAGCTAGTTTTTCCATATCAGAATAACTAGAGCATGGGAGGACTAAAGGAGAGAACACAACTAAACATGTCACGGAAACAGGAGATATCAACTACAAAGAAAAATGAAGACCTCTTTTTTATATTGGTTGCTTAAAACCTTACATAGCTCTTGAGATACCATATTTCCTACATTAGATTCAAGTGAGTTATGAACTCCCATTTTGACCCCATATTCAGATTGCACAATCACATTGTTTACACATCCACGTTTTTACAAAATGCCATATTAGTAACTGTTGTCTTCTGCTACCTTTTCTGGCCTCCACTATCCCCCCTCTCCTGCCCTCCCATCTTCTCTCTCTATCCCGTCTGCTGTAATTTAACGTTTGGGAATTGGAAACCACACTTTAAACTCACTCTCCTCCCCTTTTTCCCTTCTGTCAAATTACTCATCATCTTCTTCTATTTCTCCTCCTCCTCCTCCTCTTCCTCCTCCTCCTTATACCTTTACTTCATTCATCATACACTCATGCATTGGTTCATTCATTCCTTTCACACATGGTGTTGGGGATCCAACTCAGGACCTTTGAAAGTGTGAAGCCAGCACTCTAGTGCTGAGCCAAAACCCCAGCACCTGTCTTTTTGATTTTATGACTGTTTATATGAAATTCAGAATCGCATTCTGCTATGGTTCACTGATAGGTGGATTGACCTAGTCCTTGTTTTCTGGGAGCCTTTTGGAAAATATACATGAATTATTAGGAGATTGAAATGAAGAAACACAGAGGAAATTCCCCAATTTCTTATTCTTAGATTCCATACTCTGACTCTGCCTACCTAATGTAAAAACTTTTAAACTCTTACTCCCCATTTCTATATCATTGCCAACAAGTGAACACTCAGTGCCCTACAACAAACCAGAGAACTCACATTGAACAATGTTTCCCCAGTAGAGACCAAGACACAATACTTATTAAAAAAATACCCCAGTTATGAATTAGTAGGTAAAGCTTTATTTGAGTGTTAAATGTGCTCTAATTATGTGCTTGTGTGTTTGTTGATGTGTGTGGTGTGTGGGCGTGTGTGCTTGTGTGTGAAACAAGCACCGAGGTGTAAAATCAATGCAGGATTACAACGGCCTTCTTAAAAATGAGAAGCAACTTTATCACATTTGAAGCCCAGTGAAGAATCTGCCTGATACTTAACCTGCAATTAATTGAAATGTGAAAAATTCAGGCCTAGAAAAACAAAGCCAACATACATACTGAATCTAATCAGTCTGTCTCACCTGTTTTCTAACCACTCCTTTAAATAAACCTAAATGGCCAGCGTAAAACATCAGTTGTTCTAAACGAGTGGACGGATGTCCCCTGTCATGGGCTGTGTAAAATACATGGAGGATCCGGCACTGATTGTTATCTAGAATGACTTCTGCCTGAACTACTATTGGAGAATTGTTGCTGATATACTGCGGTTCTTATACCAGTAAACTGGAATGAAGGTAATTTCAGGCTGCAAAGGAATGAATTGATTTTACTAACTGGTTTTTGGAAAACACTGCCATGAAAAATTATCAATATGTTCATAAAGGCATCTACATGTCTCTTCACAAGGGTTTTACTTAATGGGGGAGGTGGTGAGGTCTGGATATAACTGAACTGTCCATTAGTAGGTAGAACAATATAATGGGAATCAGAGTGCACATTCCGGTTTGAACTCAATCTAGGTAACATGGATTCATCTCTCTGTAATAGGCCTGCTTCTGAAAAACACAATGTAGAGCTCCAAAAGCAGAACGATACTTTCAGAATACCATGTTATGTTTGTAAATAGATAGACAGATAGATATACAGAAATCAAAAATCTGAAAACGATCTGGCAGTGTACATTTCAATAACTTACAATGTCAGTAGTGGGGGATTAATAGCAGATCAAGAAGACTGTATCTGCATGCGAAATGGTTCAATTTTTGAAAGAGTTTTTAAATGAAAATGGACAAAAAATTGAACGGGTTACAGTAAGTGTTGAGGAGTGACTTGGCAAAAGGTGCACAGAGGTGAGAAAGAATTAAGTAGAGTTCAATAGAACCAGGTATAATTTCTGTACACATGACTCCATGAACAGGAGCAAAGGGGACACTTAAAGAAATCATCCATCGGACTAAGGAGAGATCAGGATTAGGAGGGTTTGTACTAGTCTAGAAATGCTGACCTGAAAACCAACTAAAGTTTTCAACTCCTTCTTTTGAGGAACATTAGCTGTGCGGTGCTTTTCAAAAATGACTTGTCATAACTGATTTATGCCCATGTTAGCAACTCTTCTGAAATTACTTTGAAAGTAGACTAATGGGAGAGTTTCTCTTTAGAGATAATGCAAATTACTTGCATAGGAAGTGGCAGCAGGTCTGGGGATGTTGTAGCTCAGTGGCAGTGACCTTGCCTAGCTTGGGGCTGGCCTGCCATGGACTTTCACCCCAAACACTTGCAAGAAAAGAAAAGGAAGGGAAGGGAGAGAGAAAGTTGGAAGGGAGGAAGGCAAAGTTGGAGGGATGGAGGGAGGTAGAAAAGAAGGAAGAAGAAAAGGAGAAAAACCAGGAAGGGAGGAAGGAAGGTAGGAAATAGGGAGAGCACAAGGGCAGGGAAAGGACTGAGTCACTCAAACAAAAGGCAAGGGACACAAAGACCAATATAGGCCATAAAAGCTGTTTGAACAGTTTAGTCAGCTTTAGAATTTGAGTGACATCAAACTGAATGTTATTATGACTGGATGGAATCTTCCTACTAACCCCGCCTTGGCCTGGCCTAAACCAAATCAAGGGGTGGGTGGCATGGAGAGGAATTCTCTCTGGCTGGAGTGGGAGGGACCTAAACCTGTGGCACTTGAGGATGCACCGGGTAGGGAAGCGGACAAGACTCCCCTGATGGGCAGTTGAGCACAACAAGGCTCCTGGGAGCCTTTGATCATGGCTCCCACCGCCATACGCCCACCACCCACCATACGCTCAGCCCCTGAAGGGGATCACAGTGGTCTGCTCCGTTGCCTGGTGCAGGTTGGAGTTCCTGACCAAACACCTGAGTGTCCACAGCCTGTGTTGGCCTGCCCGGGCAGGCTGTGGTTGTGGTGGCAAGAGCCAAAGCTGTCTTGGCGTGATGGAGGAGCCAAGGGCTGCCTCTCAGCCATACTAGTGGGTGGTTCTGGAAGAAGCACCCAGGGTTGTGGCAGCATTGTCCGAAGACATGAAGCCAGGCCATCTTCCTTATGGCTTTCCTTGCGAGTTGGTGATGTGTACAGCTCTTGCATTTTTTGCTGTTCTCTCACTTTTCTGGAGAGGTTTTCAGTCGGTTCGTAGCAGGCTTTACGTGGGAAGAGAAAAACGGCTGGCTCTAAATCTTGCTGGACTTATTGAGGCAAAATGTGGACTTCTTGAAAAAGTGAGCCTTGTTGAAAAAGAACATGAAGGCTTAGAATCATCTTTCAAGGATTGCAGGTTTGAGAAGGGTTCAAGAGAAGCACGACAGCTGGAGGCAACCGACGAAAGGCTGCATAGGTCCGAATCCAGCCATGGCGTTGAAGTGCTCTTTCTAGAAGAAGAGCTCAAAGCACAGAAGGCTCAACATGGTCAACAGGATGAAACGATGGCGCATCTGAATGGGCAGAAAGCCTTCTCCAAATGGGCCCTCACCAATAGGTCACCCTTCATCTGAAAGGAGACCTCCTCATTTGGAAAAGAGTGGACCACTCACACTCTCACCTTTCACTCCAGTGGGAGGAGGAGGAGGGTCAAGGGGCCCTGGAGAATCCTCTGGACCATGCGACTAGCAGTAAAGGAAGAGAATCCAGCTGTCATAAGTTCACTGATTTTCAGAGAGCACCTTCTCAGACTGGGCCCCTCTCTCCTCCAGGGGAACAGGCCAGCAGGCTGATGATCCCTCCGCCAGGCCAACCATATGCTTCTGATGCACGTCTTCCTCTACAAAGGCAAGATAGGTTTTACTCAAATTGTGGTAGAGCATCGGGACCAGCAGAACACAGAATTCCTAATATGCCTCCTTTGGACTCTGATGTGCCTGATTCACCTCTCCATGCTGAAAACCAAGCAACTGGCTCTGGCTCTGTGTTGGCACCTTTCCCTCCAGTCAGAGGTGCCTTGTTTCCAGTTGACCCAAGGAGTCACTTCATGAGAAGAGGACCTTTTTTTTTCCTCCACCTCACCCAGGAAACTTGTCTGGGAACCTGGAGATTATGTTCCACCTGACCCGCCACCCACTCCATTTCCAATGCGAAGTGTCTATGCAGGGAGGGGGTTTTCCTCACAATCTTCCCCCAAGAGCTGGAATTCAGCCCTCTACACCCCCATTCTGAAAGTACAAGTGAGTTCCCTGAAGGGTTCCTTCCACCTGCAAATGAGCCTGTTACTCAACATCCAGAACCAAACAAGAAACCTCATGCTGTTGCTCTCTCTTCAAATGTAATTTGACTTATCTCTCATTTTTAGTTTTTAAGTAACTGCTTTTACTTCAGTAATTGACTATACTTTGGCTCCAATTGAAGCTCAATGAAACAATAATTCTTAAGATACTATTTTGTAAATAAAGATGGTTTACGTAGGAATCTTACGAGTAAATTATTCCTATTTTATGTCATTCCAGAGAACAGCATTTAATCTGATGAAGCCACTCTTACATAAACAAGAATGGGAGTTCTAGGGACTTGTAATCTAGCTGATGGAAATATCTTTTAAACTCCCAACAAAGAAGTGTATTTAGGATGACTGTAGCAAATGTAAAGTGACTTTAGGCTTAATGAAAAAGTGTCACTGATTTAGAGACTGGTTGGGCATTTCAGCTAGTTTTTCCATATCAGAATAACTAGAGCATGGGAGGACTAAAGGAGAGAACACAACTAAACATGTCACGGAAACAGGAGATCTCAACTACAAAGAAAAATGAAGACCTCTTTTTTATATTGGTTGCTTAAAACCTTACATAGCTCTTGAGATACCATATTTCCTACATTAGATTCAAGTGAGTTATGAACTCCCATTTTGACCCCATATTCAGATTGCACAATCACATTGTTTACACATCCACGTTTTTACAAAATGCCATATTAGTAACTGTTGTATTCTGCTACCTTTTCTGGCCTCCACTATCCCCCCTCTCCTGCCCTCCCATCTTCTCTCTCTATCCCGTCTGCTGTAATTTAACGTTTGGGAATTGGAAACCACACTTTAAACTCACTCTCCTCCCCTTTTTCCCTTCTGTCAAATTACTCATCATCTTCTTCTATTTCTCCTCCTCCTCCTCCTCTTCCTCCTCCTCCTTATACCTTTACTTCATTCATCATACACTCATGCATTGGTTCATTCATTCCTTTCACACATGGTGTTGGGGATCCAACTCAGGACCTTTGAAAGTGTGAAGCCAGCACTCTAGTGCTGAGCCAAAACCCCAGCACCTGTCTTTTTGATTTTATGACTGTTTATATGAAATTCAGAATCGCATTCTGCTATGGTTCACTGATAGGTGGATTGACCTAGTCCTTGTTTTCTGGGAGCCTTTTGGAAAATATACATGAATTATTAGGAGATTGAAATGAAGAAACACAGAGGAAATTCCCCAATTTCTTATTCTTAGATTCCATACTCTGACTCTGCCTACCTAATGTAAAAACTTTTAAACTCTTACTCCCCATTTCTATATCATTGCCAACAAGTGAACATTCAGTGCCCTACAACAAACCAGAGAACTCACATTGAACAATGTTTCCCAGTAGAGACCAAGACACAATACTTATTAAAAAAATACCCCAGTTATGAATTAGTAGGTAAAGCTTTATTGGAGTGTTAAATGTGCTCTAATTATGTGCTTGTGTGTTTGTTGATGTGTGTGGTGTGTGGGCGTGTGTGCTTGTGTGTAAAACAAGCACCGAGGTGTAAAATCAATGCAGGATTACAACGGCCTTCTTAAAAATGAGAAGCAACTTTATCACATTTGAAGCCCAGTGAAGAATCTGCCTGATACTTAACCTGCAATTAATTGAAATGTGAAAAATTCAGGCCTAGAAAAACAAAGCCAACATACATACTGAATCTAATCAGTCTGTCTCACCTGTTTTCTAACCACTCCTTTAAATAAACCTAAATGGCCAGCGTAAAACATCAGTTGTTCTAAACGAGTGGACGGATGTCCCCTGTCATGGGCTGTGTAAAATACATGGAGGATCCGGCACTGATTGTTATCTAGAATGACTTCTGCCTGAACTACTATTGGAGAATTGTTGCTGATATACTGCGGTTCTTATACCAGTAAACTGGAATGAAGGTAATTTCAGGCTGCAAAGGAATGAATTGATTTTACTAACTGGTTGTTGGAAAACACTGCCATGAAAAATTATCAATATGTTCATAAAGGCATCTACATGTCTCTTCACAAGGGTTTTACTTAATGGGGGAGGTGGTGAGGTCTGGATATAACTGAACTGTCCATTAGTAGGTAGAACAATATAATGGGAATCAGAGTGCACATTCCGGTTTGAACTCAATCTAGGTAACATGGATTCATCTCTCTGTAATAGGCCTGCTTCTGAAAAACACAATGTAGAGCTCCAAAAGCAGAACGATACTTTCAGAATACCATGTTATGTTTGTAAATAGATAGACAGATAGATATACAGAAATCAAAAATCTGAAAACGGTCTGGCAGTGTACATTTCAATAACTTACAATGTCAGTAGTGGGGGATTAATAGCAGATCAAGAAGACTGTATCTGCATGCGAAATGGTTCAATTTTTGAAAGAGTTTTTTAAATGAAAATGGACAAAAAATTGAACGGGTTACAGTAAGTGTTGAGGAGTGACTTGGCAAAAGGCGCACAGAGGTGAGAAAGAATTAAGTAGAGTTCAATAGAACCAGGTATAATTTCTGTACACATGACTCCATGAACAGGAGCAAAGGGGACACTTAAAGAAATCATCCATCGGACTAAGGAGAGATCAGGATTAGGAGGGTTTGTACTAGTCTAGAAATGCTGACCTGAAAACCAACTAAATTTTTCAACTCCTTCTTTTGAGGAACATTAGCTGTGCGGTGCTTTTCAAAAATGACTTGTCATAACTGATTTATGCCCATGTTAGCAACTCTTCTGAAATTACTTTGAAAGTAGACTAATGGGAGAGTTTCTCTTTAGAGATAATGCAAATTACTTGCATAGGAAGTGGCAGCAGGTCTGGGGATGTTGTAGCTCAGTGGCAGTGACCTTGCCTAGCTTGGGGCTGGCCTGCCATGGACTTTCACCCCAAACACTTGCAAGAAAAGAAAAGGAAGGGAAGGGAGAGAGAAAGTTGGAAGGGAGGAAGGCAAAGTTGGAGGGATGGAGGGAGGTAGAAAAGAAGGAAGAAGAAAAGGAGAAAAACCAGGAAGGGAGGAAGGAAGGTAGGAAATAGGGAGAGCACAAGGGCAGGGAAAGGACTGAGTCACTCAAACAAAAGGCAAGGGACACAAAGACCAATATAGGCCATAAAAGCTGTTTGAACAGTTTAGTCAGCTTTAGAATTTGAGTGACATCAAACTGAATGTTATTATGACTGGATGGAATCTTCCTACTAACCCCGCCTTGGCCTGGCCTAAACCAAATCAAGGGGTGGGTGGCATGGAGAGGAATTCTCTCTGGCTGGAGTGGGAGGGACCTAAACCTGTGGCACTTGAGGATGCACCGGGTAGGGAAGCGGACAAGACTCCCCTGATGGGCAGTTGAGCACAACAAGGCTCCTGGGAGCCTTTGATCATGGCTCCCACCGCCATACGCCCACCACCCACCATACGCTCAGCCCCTGAAGGGGATCACAGTGGTCTGCTGACCAAACACCTGAGTGTCCACAGCCTGTGTTGGCCTGCCCGGGCAGGCTGTGGTTGTGGTGGCAAGAGCCAAAGCTGTCTTGGCGTGATGGAGGAGCCAAGGGCTGCCTCTCAGCCATACTAGTGGGTGGTTCTGGAAGAAGCACCCAGGGTTGTGGCAGCATTGTCCGAAGACATGAAGCCAGGCCATCTTCCTTATGGCTTTCCTTGCGAGTTGGTGATGTGTACAGCTCTTGGATTTTTTGCTGTTCTCTCACTTTTCTGGAGAGGTTTTCAGTCGGTTCGTAGCTGGCTTTACGTGGGAAGAGAAAAAAGGCTGGCTCTAAATCTTGCTGGACTTATTGAGGCAAAATGTGGACTTCTTGAAAAAGTGAGCCTTGTTGAAAAAGAACATGAAGGCTTAGAATCATCTTTCAAGGATTGCAGGTTTGAGAAGGGTTCAAGAGAAGCACGACAGCTGGAGGCAACCGACGAAAGGCTGCATAGGTCCGAATCCAGCCATGGCGTTGAAGTGCTCTTTCTAGAAGAAGAGCTCAAAGCACAGAAGGCTCAACATGGTCAACAGGATGAAACGATGGCGCATCTGTCAAGAAGGATACAGTCCCTCCAAGGTGAATCTGAATCCCTCAGATCACAAATAGCTGAAGCTAAAACAAACTGGAGACTCTTTCAAGTGAATGAGGAAGAACTGAAGCTGGCAGTCAAAGAGGTTTTGAATGAAGGATCCCTACTTCCGCAAACGCAGAGACCAACAATACAAGGAGAAGCTGAAGCACAGAGGGAACAAGGAGGTGTCCAATATAAAGCAAAAATCATATTAGAGGACTCTAAAGTAGCTGGAGAACAAGTTCTAAGGGACACAGAAAATCACATGGAGTCTCTGAGTGAATGCTTGCTGAAGATGATGGATAGGTCTTCTCCAAGCCTGGGAGCCCAAAGGGATGGGGGTCACCTGGAACTGGGAAAGACGAGTGAACCCGAAATTGGTGCTCACTTGGAGGATGAGTCCAAAGGAGCTTTGAGGAAGCTGGTTTATGGTGATAAGCTAAAGGCCTCCTTAGAAATCTTGGAAGGAGGAAGAATTCAAAAATGTGCTTTCTCATCTGAAGTGGAGAAAACCACGGAAGACCTTCCAGAACACCTTAAAAGTCTGCAGACTGAACAGGCATCCTTGCAGTCAGAAAATGCACAGCTGCAAAGTGAGAATGAGACCCTACAGAAGAACTTTAAAGTCATGATGGAACGCTATCAAGAAAATATGATGAAACTGCACAGGAAATTAAGAGTGGAGGAAAACTACCGTGTGGAGCAAGAGGAGAAACTTTCCAAAGTCGAAGAAAAGATGAGCCATACAATAAAAGAGCTGGAGACCTACCGAAAGAGAGCCCAATATCTTGAAGAACAATTGCAGAGTACCATTCATTCCTGTCTGGGGAAGATTATTTCCTCTGAGAAAGAAGCACATGCTAGTGAGTTGGCAGCTCGGATTGCTGAAAGAAACCTCAGTTATTTCAGGAAACAAAATGCACGCAACAGACAAAAATTAACTGAGAAGGAGCTTAGATTTGAACTTGTAGAAAAAGATCCCTATGATGCACTGGATGTTTCCAACTCAGCAATGGGCAGAAAGCCTTCTCCAAATGGGCCCTCACCAATAGGTCACCCTTCATCTGAAAGGAGACCTCCTCATTTGGAAAAGAGTGGACCACTCACACTCTCACCTTTCACTCCAGTGGGAGGAGGAGGAGGGTCAAGGGGCCCTGGAGAATCCTCTGGACCATGCGACTAGCAGTAAAGGAAGAGAATCCAGCTGTCATAAGTTCACTGATTTTCAGAGAGCACCTTCTCAGACTGGGCCCCTCTCTCCTCCAGGGGAACAGGCCAGCAGGCTGATGATCCCTCCGCCAGGCCAACCATATTCTTCTGATGCACGTCTTCCTCTACAAAGGCAAGATAGGTTTTACTCAAATTGTGGTAGAGCATCGGGACCAGCAGAACACAGAATTCCTAATATGCCTCCTTTGGACTCTGATGTGCCTGATTCACCTCTCCATGCTGAAAACCAAGCAACTGGCTCTGGCTCTGTGTTGGCACCTTTCCCTCCAGTCAGAGGTGCCTTGTTTCCAGTTGACCCAAGGAGTCACTTCATGAGAAGAGGACCTTTTTTTTCCTCCACCTCTCCCAGGAAACTTGTCTGGGAACCTGGAGATTATGTTCCACCTGACCCGCCACCCACTCCATTTCCAATGCGAAGTGTCTATGCAGGGAGGGGGTTTTCCTCACAATCTTCCCCCAAGAGCTGGAATTCAGCCCTCTACACCCCCATTCTGAAAGTACAAGTGAGTTCCCTGAAGGGTTCCTTCCACCTGCAAATGAGCCTGTTACTCAACATCCAGAACCAAACAAGAAACCTCATGCTGTTGCTCTCTCTTCAAATGTAATTTGACTTATCTCTCATTTTTAGTTTTTAAGTAACTGCTTTTACTTCAGTAATTGACTATACTTTGGCTCCAATTGAAGCTCAATGAAACAATAATTCTTAAGATACTATTTTGTAAATAAAGATGGTTTACGTAGGAATCTTACGAGTAAATTATTCCTATTTTATGTCATTCCAGAGAACAGCATTTAATCTGATGAAGCCACTCTTACATAAACAAGAATGGGAGTTCTAGGGACTTGTAATCTAGCTGATGGAAATATCTTTTAAACTCCCAACAAAGAAGTGTATTTAGGATGACTGTAGCAAATGTAAAGTGACTTTAGGCTTAATGAAAAAGTGTCACTGATTTAGAGACTGGTTGGGCATTTCAGCTAGTTTTTCCATATCAGAATAACTAGAGCATGGGAGGACTAAAGGAGAGAACACAACTAAACATGTCACGGAAACAGGAGATCTCAACTACAAAGAAAAATGAAGACCTCTTTTTTATATTGGTTGCTTAAAACCTTACATAGCTCTTGAGATACCATATTTCCTACATTAGATTCAAGTGAGTTATGAACTCCCATTTTGACCCCATATTCAGATTGCACAATCACATTGTTTACACATCCACGTTTTTACAAAATGCCATATTAGTAACTGTTGTCTTCTGCTACCTTTTCTGGCCTCCACTATCCCCCCTCTCCTGCCCTCCCATCTTCTCTCTCTATCCCGTCTGCTGTAATTTAACGTTTGGGAATTGGAAACCACACTTTAAACTCACTCTCCTCCCCTTTTTCCCTTCTGTCAAATTACTCATCATCTTCTTCTATTTCTCCTCCTCCTCCTCCTCTTCCTCCTCCTCCTTATACCTTTACTTCATTCATCATACACTCATGCATTGGTTCATTCATTCCTTTCACACATGGTGTTGGGGATCCAACTCAGGACCTTTGAAAGTGTGAAGTCAGCACTCTAGTGCTGAGCCAAAACCCCAGCACCTGTCTTTTTGATTTTATGACTGTTTATATGAAATTCAGAATCGCATTCTGCTATGGTTCACTGATAGGTGGATTGACCTAGTCCTTGTTTTCTGGGAGCCTTTTGGAAAATATACATGAATTATTAGGAGATTGAAATGAAGAAACACAGAGGAAATTCCCCAATTTCTTATTCTTAGATTCCATACTCTGACTCTGCCTACCTAATGTAAAAACTTTTAAACTCTTACTCCCCATTTCTATATCATTGCCAACAAGTGAACATTCAGTGCCCTACAACAAACCAGAGAACTCACATTGAACAATGTTTCCCAGTAGAGACCAAGACACAATACTTATTAAAAAAATACCCCAGTTATGAATTAGTAGGTAAAGCTTTATTTGAGTGTTAAATGTGCTCTAATTATGTGCTTGTGTGTTTGTTGATGTGTGTGGTGTGTGGGCGTGTGTGCTTGTGTGTGAAACAAGCACCGAGGTGTAAAATCAATGCAGGATTACAACGGCCTTCTTAAAAATGAGAAGCAACTTTATCACATTTGAAGCCCAGTGAAGAATCTGCCTGATACTTAACCTGCAATTAATTGAAATGTGAAAAATTCAGGCCTAGAAAAACAAAGCCAACATACATACTGAATCTAATCAGTCTGTCTCACCTGTTTTCTAACCACTCCTTTAAATAAACCTAAATGGCCAGCGTAAAACATCAGTTGTTCTAAACGAGTGGACGGATGTCCCCTGTCATGGGCTGTGTAAAATACATGGAGGATCCGGCACTGATTGTTATCTAGAATGACTTCTGCCTGAACTACTATTGCAGAATTGTTGCTGATATACTGCGGTTCTTATACCAGTAAACTGGAATGAAGGTAATTTCAGGCTGCAAAGGAATGAATTGATTTTACTAACTGGTTTTTGGAAAACACTGCCATGAAAAATTATCAATATGTTCATAAAGGCATCTACATGTCTCTTCACAAGGGTTTTACTTAATGGGGGAGGTGGTGAGGTCTGGATATAACTGAACTGTCCATTAGTAGGTAGAACAATATAATGGGAATCAGAGTGCACATTCCGGTTTGAACTCAATCTAGGTAACATGGATTCATCTCTCTGTAATAGGCCTGCTTCTGAAAAACACAATGTAGAGCTCCAAAAGCAGAACGATACTTTCAGAATACCATGTTATGTTTGTAAATAGATAGACAGATAGATATACAGAAATCAAAAATCTGAAAACGGTCTGGCAGTGTACATTTCAATAACTTACAATGTCAGTAGTGGGGGATTAATAGCAGATCAAGAAGACTGTATCTGCATGCGAAATGGTTCAATTTTTGAAAGAGTTTTTTAAATGAAAATGGACAAAAAATTGAACGGGTTACAGTAAGTGTTGAGGAGTGACTTGGCAAAAGGCGCACAGAGGTGAGAAAGAATTAAGTAGAGTTCAATAGAACCAGGTATAATTTCTGTACACATGACTCCATGAACAGGAGCAAAGGGGACACTTAAAGAAATCATCCATCGGACTAAGGAAAGATCAGGATTAGGAGGGTTTGTACTAGTCTAGAAATGCTGACCTGAAAACCAACTAAAGTTTTCAACTCCTTCTTTTGAGGAACATTAGCTGTGCGGTGCTTTTCAAAAATGACTTGTCATAACTGATTTATGCCCATGTTAGCAACTCTTCTGAAATTACTTTGAAAGTAGACTAATGGGAGAGTTTCTCTTTAGAGATAATGCAAATTACTTGCATAGGAAGTGGCAGCAGGTCTGGGGATGTTGTAGCTCAGTGGCAGTGACCTTGCCTAGCTTGGGGCTGGCCTGCCATGGACTTTCACCCCAAACACTTGCAAGAAAAGAAAAGGAAGGGAAGGGAGAGAGAAAGTTGGAAGGGAGGAAGGCAAAGTTGGAGGGATGGAGGGAGGTAGAAAAGAAGGAAGAAGAAAAGGAGAAAAACCAGGAAGGGAGGAAGGAAGGTAGGAAATAGGGAGAGCACAAGGGCAGGGAAAGGACTGAGTCACTCAAACAAAAGGCAAGAGACACAAACACCAATATAGGCCATAAAAGCTGTTTGAACAGTTTAGTCAGCTTTAGAATTTGAGTGACATCAAACTGAATGTTATTATGACTGGATGGAATCTTCCTACTAACCCCGCCTTGACCTGGCCTAAACCAAATCAAGGGGTGGGTGGCATGGAGAGGAATTCTCTCTGGCTGGAGTGGGAGGGACCTAAACCTGTGGCACTTGAGGATGCACCGGGTAGGGAAGCGGACAAGACTCCCCTGATGGGCAGTTGAGCACAACAAGGCTCCTGGGAGCCTTTGATCATGGCTCCCACCGCCATACGCCCACCACCCACCATACGCTCAGCCCCTGAAGGGGATCACAGTGGTCTGCTCCGTTGCCTGGTGCAGGTTGGAGTTCCTGACCAAACACCTGAGTGTCCACAGCCTGTGTTGGCCTGCCCGGGCAGGCTGTGGTTGTGGTGGCAAGAGCCAAAGCTGTCTTGGCGTGATGGAGGAGCCAAGGGCTGCCTCTCAGCCATACTAGTGGGTGGTTCTGGAAGAAGCACCCAGGGTTGTGGCAGCATTGTCCGAAGACATGAAGCCAGGCCATCTTCCTTATGGCTTTCCTTGCGAGTTGGTGATGTGTACAGCTCTTGGATTTTTTGCTGTTCTCTCACTTTTCTGGAGAGGTTTTCAGTCGGTTCGTAGCTGGCTTTACGTGGGAAGAGAAAAAAGGCTGGCTCTAAATCTTGCTGGACTTATTGAGGCAAAATGTGGACTTCTTGAAAAAGTGAGCCTTGTTGAAAAAGAACATGAAGGCTTAGAATCATCTTTCAAGGATTGCAGGTTTGAGAAGGGTTCAAGAGAAGCACGACAGCTGGAGGCAACCGACGAAAGGCTGCATAGGTCCGAATCCAGCCATGGCGTTGAAGTGCTCTTTCTAGAAGAAGAGCTCAAAGCACAGAAGGCTCAACATGGTCAACAGGATGAAACGATGGCGCATCTGTCAAGAAGGATACAGTCCCTCCAAGGTGAATCTGAATCCCTCAGATCACAAATAGCTGAAGCTAAAACAAACTGGAGACTCTTTCAAGTGAATGAGGAAGAACTGAAGCTGGCAGTCAAAGAGGTTTTGAATGAAGGATCCCTACTTCCGCAAACGCAGAGACCAACAATACAAGGAGAAGCTGAAGCACAGAGGGAACAAGGAGGTGTCCAATATAAAGCAAAAATCATATTAGAGGACTCTAAAGTAGCTGGAGAACAAGTTCTAAGGGACACAGAAAATCACATGGAGTCTCTGAGTGAATGCTTGCTGAAGATGATGGATAGGTCTTCTCCAAGCCTGGGAGCCCAAAGGGATGGGGGTCACCTGGAACTGGGAAAGACGAGTGAACCCGAAATTGGTGCTCACTTGGAGGATGAGTCCAAAGGAGCTTTGAGGAAGCTGGTTTATGGTGATAAGCTAAAGGCCTCCTTAGAAATCTTGGAAGGAGGAAGAATTCAAAAATGTGCTTTCTCATCTGAAGTGGAGAAAACCACGGAAGACCTTCCAGAACACCTTAAAAGTCTGCAGACTGAACAGGCATCCTTGCAGTCAGAAAATGCACAGCTGCAAAGTGAGAATGAGACCCTACAGAAGAACTTTAAAGTCATGATGGAACGCTCTCAAGAAAATATGATGAAACTGCACAGGAAATTAAGAGTGGAGGAAAACTACCGTGTGGAGCAAGAGGAGAAACTTTCCAAAGTCGAAGAAAAGATGAGCCATACAATAAAAGAGCTGGAGACCTACCGAAAGAGAGCCCAATATCTTGAAGAACAATTGCAGAGTACCATTCATTCCTGTCTGGGGAAGATTATTTCCTCTGAGAAAGAAGCACATGCTAGTGAGTTGGCAGCTCGGATTGCTGAAAGAAACCTCAGTTATTTCAGGAAACAAAATGCACGCAACAGACAAAAATTAACTGAGAAGGAGCTTAGATTTGAACTTGTAGAAAAAGATCCCTATGATGCACTGGATGTTTCCAACTCAGCAATGGGCAGAAAGCCTTCTCCAAATGGGCCCTCACCAATAGGTCACCCTTCATCTGAAAGGAGACCTCCTCATTTGGAAAAGAGTGGACCACTCACACTCTCACCTTTCACTCCAGTGGGAGGAGGAGGAGGGTCAAGGGGCCCTGGAGAATCCTCTGGACCATGCGACTAGCAGTAAAGGAAGAGAATCCAGCTGTCATAAGTTCACTGATTTTCAGAGAGCACCTTCTCAGACTGGGCCCCTCTCTCCTCCAGGGGAACAGGCCAGCAGGCTGATGATCCCTCCGCCAGGCCAACCATATTCTTCTGATGCACGTCTTCCTCTACAAAGGCAAGATAGGTTTTACTCAAATTGTGGTAGAGCATCGGGACCAGCAGAACACAGAATTCCTAATATGCCTCCTTTGGACTCTGATGTGCCTGATTCACCTCTCCATGCTGAAAACCAAGCAACTGGCTCTGGCTCTGTGTTGGCACCTTTCCCTCCAGTCAGAGGTGCCTTGTTTCCAGTTGACCCAAGGAGTCACTTCATGAGAAGAGGACCTTTTTTTTCCTCCACCTCTCCCAGGAAACTTGTCTGGGAACCTGGAGATTATGTTCCACCTGACCCGCCACCCACTCCATTTCCAATGCGAAGTGTCTATGCAGGGAGGGGGTTTTCCTCACAATCTTCCCCCAAGAGCTGGAATTCAGCCCTCTACACCCCCATTCTGAAAGTACAAGTGAGTTCCCTGAAGGGTTCCTTCCACCTGCAAATGAGCCTGTTACTCAACATCCAGAACCAAACAAGAAACCTCATGCTGTTGCTCTCTCTTCAAATGTAATTTGACTTATCTCTCATTTTTAGTTTTTAAGTAACTGCTTTTACTTCAGTAATTGACTATACTTTGGCTCCAATTGAAGCTCAATGAAACAATAATTCTTAAGATACTATTTTGTAAATAAAGATGGTTTACGTAGGAATCTTACGAGTAAATTATTCCTATTTTATGTCATTCCAGAGAACAGCATTTAATCTGATGAAGCCACTCTTACATAAACAAGAATGGGAGTTCTAGGGACTTGTAATCTAGCTGATGGAAATATCTTTTAAACTCCCAACAAAGAAGTGTATTTAGGATGACTGTAGCAAATGTAAAGTGACTTTAGGCTTAATGAAAAAGTGTCACTGATTTAGAGACTGGTTGGGCATTTCAGCTAGTTTTTCCATATCAGAATAACTAGAGCATGGGAGGACTAAAGGAGAGAACACAACTAAACATGTCACGGAAACAGGAGATATCAACTACAAAGAAAAATGAAGACCTCTTTTTTATATTGGTTGCTTAAAACCTTACATAGCTCTTGAGATACCATATTTCCTACATTAGATTCAAGTGAGTTATGAACTCCCATTTTGACCCCATATTCAGATTGCACAATCACATTGTTTACACATCCACGTTTTTACAAAATGCCATATTAGTAACTGTTGTCTTCTGCTACCTTTTCTGGCCTCCACTATCCCCCCTCTCCTGCCCTCCCATCTTCTCTCTCTATCCCGTCTGCTGTAATTTAACGTTTGGGAATTGGAAACCACACTTTAAACTCACTCTCCTCCCCTTTTTCCCTTCTGTCAAATTACTCATCATCTTCTTCTATTTCTCCTCCTCCTCCTCCTCTTCCTCCTCCTCCTTATACCTTTACTTCATTCATCATACACTCATGCATTGGTTCATTCATTCCTTTCACACATGGTGTTGGGGATCCAACTCAGGACCTTTGAAAGTGTGAAGCCAGCACTCTAGTGCTGAGCCAAAACCCCAGCACCTGTCTTTTTGATTTTATGACTGTTTATATGAAATTCAGAATCGCATTCTGCTATGGTTCACTGATAGGTGGATTGACCTAGTCCTTGTTTTCTGGGAGCCTTTTGGAAAATATACATGAATTATTAGGAGATTGAAATGAAGAAACACAGAGGAAATTCCCCAATTTCTTATTCTTAGATTCCATACTCTGACTCTGCCTACCTAATGTAAAAACTTTTAAACTCTTACTCCCCATTTCTATATCATTGCCAACAAGTGAACACTCAGTGCCCTACAACAAACCAGAGAACTCACATTGAACAATGTTTCCCCAGTAGAGACCAAGACACAATACTTATTAAAAAAATACCCCAGTTATGAATTAGTAGGTAAAGCTTTATTTGAGTGTTAAATGTGCTCTAATTATGTGCTTGTGTGTTTGTTGATGTGTGTGGTGTGTGGGCGTGTGTGCTTGTGTGTAAAACAAGCACCGAGGTGTAAAATCAATGCAGGATTACAACGGCCTTCTTAAAAATGAGAAGCAACTTTATCACATTTGAAGCCCAGTGAAGAATCTGCCTGATACTTAACCTGCAATTAATTGAAATGTGAAAAATTCAGGCCTAGAAAAACAAAGCCAACATACATACTGAATCTAATCAGTCTGTCTCACCTGTTTTCTAACCACTCCTTTAAATAAACCTAAATGGCCAACGTAAAACATCAGTTGTTCTAAACGAGTGGACGGATGTCCCCTGTCATGGGCTGTGTAAAATACATGGAGGATCCGGCACTGATTGTTATCTAGAATGACTTCTGCCTGAACTACTATTGGAGAATTGTTGCTGATATACTGCGGTTCTTATACCAGTAAACTGGAATGAAGGTAATTTCAGGCTGCAAAGGAATGAATTGATTTTACTAACTGGTTTTTGGAAAACACTGCCATGAAAAATTATCAATATGTTCATAAAGGCATCTACATGTCTCTTCACAAGGGTTTTACTTAATGGGGGAGGTGGTGAGGTCTGGATATAACTGAACTGTCCATTAGTAGGTAGAACAATATAATGGGAATCAGAGTGCACATTCCGGTTTGAACTCAATCTAGGTAACATGGATTCATCTCTCTGTAATAGGCCTGCTTCTGAAAAACACAATGTAGAGCTCCAAAAGCAGAACGATACTTTCAGAATACCATGTTATGTTTGTAAATAGATAGACAGATAGATATACAGAAATCAAAAATCTGAAAACGATCTGGCAGTGTACATTTCAATAACTTACAATGTCAGTAGTGGGGGATTAATAGCAGATCAAGAAGACTGTATCTGCATGCGAAATGGTTCAATTTTTGAAAGAGTTTTTAAATGAAAATGGACAAAAAATTGAACGGGTTACAGTAAGTGTTGAGGAGTGACTTGGCAAAAGGTGCACAGAGGTGAGAAAGAATTAAGTAGAGTTCAATAGAACCAGGTATAATTTCTGTACACATGACTCCATGAACAGGAGCAAAGGGGACACTTAAAGAAATCATCCATCGGACAAAGGAAAGATCAGGATTAGGAGGGTTTGTACTAGTCTAGAAATGCTGACCTGAAAACCAACTAAAGTTTTCAACTCCTTCTTTTGAGGAACATTAGCTGTGCGGTGCTTTTCAAAAATGACTTGTCATAACTGATTTATGCCCATGTTAGCAACTCTTCTGAAATTACTTTGAAAGTAGACTAATGGGAGAGTTTCTCTTTAGAGATAATGCAAATTACTTGCATAGGAAGTGGCAGCAGGTCTGGGGATGTTGTAGCTCAGTGGCAGTGACCTTGCCTAGCTTGGGGCTGGCCTGCCATGGACTTTCACCCCAAACACTTGCAAGAAAAGAAAAGGAAGGGAAGGGAGAGAGAAAGTTGGAAGGGAGGAAGGCAAAGTTGGAGGGATGGAGGGAGGTAGAAAAGAAGGAAGAAGAAAAGGAGAAAAACCAGGAAGGGAGGAAGGAAGGTAGGAAATAGGGAGAGCACAAGGGCAGGGAAAGGACTGAGTCACTCAAACAAAAGGCAAGGGACACAAAGACCAATATAGGCCATAAAAGCTGTTTGAACAGTTTAGTCAGCTTTAGAATTTGAGTGACATCAAACTGAATGTTATTATGACTGGATGGAATCTTCCTACTAACCCCGCCTTGGCCTGGCCTAAACCAAATCAAGGGGTGGGTGGCATGGAGAGGAATTCTCTCTGGCTGGAGTGGGAGGGACCTAAACCTGTGGCACTTGAGGATGCACCGGGTAGGGAAGCGGACAAGACTCCCCTGATGGGCAGTTGAGCACAACAAGGCTCCTGGGAGCCTTTGATCATGGCTCCCACCGCCATACGCCCACCACCCACCATACGCTCAGCCCCTGAAGGGGATCACAGTGGTCTGCTCCGTTGCCTGGTGCAGGTTGGAGTTCCTGACCAAACACCTGAGTGTCCACAGCCTGTGTTGGCCTGCCCGGGCAGGCTGTGGTTGTGGTGGCAAGAGCCAAAGCTGTCTTGGCGTGATGGAGGAGCCAAGGGCTGCCTCTCAGCCATACTAGTGGGTGGTTCTGGAAGAAGCACCCAGGGTTGTGGCAGCATTGTCCGAAGACATGAAGCCAGGCCATCTTCCTTATGGCTTTCCTTGCGAGTTGGTGATGTGTACAGCTCTTGCATTTTTTGCTGTTCTCTCACTTTTCTGGAGAGGTTTTCAGTCGGTTCGTAGCAGGCTTTACGTGGGAAGAGAAAAACGGCTGGCTCTAAATCTTGCTGGACTTATTGAGGCAAAATGTGGACTTCTTGAAAAAGTGAGCCTTGTTGAAAAAGAACATGAAGGCTTAGAATCATCTTTCAAGGATTGCAGGTTTGAGAAGGGTTCAAGAGAAGCACGACAGCTGGAGGCAACCGACGAAAGGCTGCATAGGTCCGAATCCAGCCATGGCGTTGAAGTGCTCTTTCTAGAAGAAGAGCTCAAAGCACAGAAGGCTCAACATGGTCAACAGGATGAAACGATGGCGCATCTGAATGGGCAGAAAGCCTTCTCCAAATGGGCCCTCACCAATAGGTCACCCTTCATCTGAAAGGAGACCTCCTCATTTGGAAAAGAGTGGACCACTCACACTCTCACCTTTCACTCCAGTGGGAGGAGGAGGAGGGTCAAGGGGCCCTGGAGAATCCTCTGGACCATGCGACTAGCAGTAAAGGAAGAGAATCCAGCTGTCATAAGTTCACTGATTTTCAGAGAGCACCTTCTCAGACTGGGCCCCTCTCTCCTCCAGGGGAACAGGCCAGCAGGCTGATGATCCCTCCGCCAGGCCAACCATATTCTTCTGATGCACGTCTTCCTCTACAAAGGCAAGATAGGTTTTACTCAAATTGTGGTAGAGCATCGGGACCAGCAGAACACAGAATTCCTAATATGCCTCCTTTGGACTCTGATGTGCCTGATTCACCTCTCCATGCTGAAAACCAAGCAACTGGCTCTGGCTCTGTGTTGGCACCTTTCCCTCCAGTCAGAGGTGCCTTGTTTCCAGTTGACCCAAGGAGTCACTTCATGAGAAGAGGACCTTTTTTTTTCCTCCACCTCACCCAGGAAACTTGTCTGGGAACCTGGAGATTATGTTCCACCTGACCCGCCACCCACTCCATTTCCAATGCGAAGTGTCTATGCAGGGAGGGGGTTTTCCTCACAATCTTCCCCCAAGAGCTGGAATTCAGCCCTCTACACCCCCATTCTGAAAGTACAAGTGAGTTCCCTGAAGGGTTCCTTCCACCTGCAAATGAGCCTGTTACTCAACATCCAGAACCAAACAAGAAACCTCATGCTGTTGCTCTCTCTTCAAATGTAATTTGACTTATCTCTCATTTTTAGTTTTTAAGTAACTGCTTTTACTTCAGTAATTGACTATACTTTGGCTCCAATTGAAGCTCAATGAAACAATAATTCTTAAGATACTATTTTGTAAATAAAGATGGTTTACGTAGGAATCTTACGAGTAAATTATTCCTATTTTATGTCATTCCAGAGAACAGCATTTAATCTGATGAAGCCACTCTTACATAAACAAGAATGGGAGTTCTAGGGACTTGTAATCTAGCTGATGGAAATATCTTTTAAACTCCCAACAAAGAAGTGTATTTAGGATGACTGTAGCAAATGTAAAGTGACTTTAGGCTTAATGAAAAAGTGTCACTGATTTAGAGACTGGTTGGGCATTTCAGCTAGTTTTTCCATATCAGAATAACTAGAGCATGGGAGGACTAAAGGAGAGAACACAACTAAACATGTCACGGAAACAGGAGATCTCAACTACAAAGAAAAATGAAGACCTCTTTTTTATATTGGTTGCTTAAAACCTTACATAGCTCTTGAGATACCATATTTCCTACATTAGATTCAAGTGAGTTATGAACTCCCATTTTGACCCCATATTCAGATTGCACAATCACATTGTTTACACATCCACGTTTTTACAAAATGCCATATTAGTAACTGTTGTATTCTGCTACCTTTTCTGGCCTCCACTATCCCCCCTCTCCTGCCCTCCCATCTTCTCTCTCTATCCCGTCTGCTGTAATTTAACGTTTGGGAATTGGAAACCACACTTTAAACTCACTCTCCTCCCCTTTTTCCCTTCTGTCAAATTACTCATCATCTTCTTCTATTTCTCCTCCTCCTCCTCCTCTTCCTCCTCCTCCTTATACCTTTACTTCATTCATCATACACTCATGCATTGGTTCATTCATTCCTTTCACACATGGTGTTGGGGATCCAACTCAGGACCTTTGAAAGTGTGAAGCCAGCACTCTAGTGCTGAGCCAAAACCCCAGCACCTGTCTTTTTGATTTTATGACTGTTTATATGAAATTCAGAATCGCATTCTGCTATGGTTCACTGATAGGTGGATTGACCTAGTCCTTGTTTTCTGGGAGCCTTTTGGAAAATATACATGAATTATTAGGAGATTGAAATGAAGAAACACAGAGGAAATTCCCCAATTTCTTATTCTTAGATTCCATACTCTGACTCTGCCTACCTAATGTAAAAACTTTTAAACTCTTACTCCCCATTTCTATATCATTGCCAACAAGTGAACATTCAGTGCCCTACAACAAACCAGAGAACTCACATTGAACAATGTTTCCCAGTAGAGACCAAGACACAATACTTATTAAAAAAATACCCCAGTTATGAATTAGTAGGTAAAGCTTTATTGGAGTGTTAAATGTGCTCTAATTATGTGCTTGTGTGTTTGTTGATGTGTGTGGTGTGTGGGCGTGTGTGCTTGTGTGTAAAACAAGCACCGAGGTGTAAAATCAATGCAGGATTACAACGGCCTTCTTAAAAATGAGAAGCAACTTTATCACATTTGAAGCCCAGTGAAGAATCTGCCTGATACTTAACCTGCAATTAATTGAAATGTGAAAAATTCAGGCCTAGAAAAACAAAGCCAACATACATACTGAATCTAATCAGTCTGTCTCACCTGTTTTCTAACCACTCCTTTAAATAAACCTAAATGGCCAGCGTAAAACATCAGTTGTTCTAAACGAGTGGACGGATGTCCCCTGTCATGGGCTGTGTAAAATACATGGAGGATCCGGAACTGATTGTTATCTAGAATGACTTCTGCCTGAACTACTATTGGAGAATTGTTGCTGATATACTGCGGTTCTTATACCAGTAAACTGGAATGAAGGTAATTTCAGGCTGCAAAGGAATGAATTGATTTTACTAACTGGTTGTTGGAAAACACTGCCATGAAAAATTATCAATATGTTCATAAAGGCATCTACATGTCTCTTCACAAGGGTTTTACTTAATGGGGGAGGTGGTGAGGTCTGGATATAACTGAACTGTCCATTAGTAGGTAGAACAATATAATGGGAATCAGAGTGCACATTCCGGTTTGAACTCAATCTAGGTAACATGGATTCATCTCTCTGTAATAGGCCTGCTTCTGAAAAACACAATGTAGAGCTCCAAAAGCAGAACGATACTTTCAGAATACCATGTTATGTTTGTAAATAGATAGACAGATAGATATACAGAAATCAAAAATCTGAAAACGGTCTGGCAGTGTACATTTCAATAACTTACAATGTCAGTAGTGGGGGATTAATAGCAGATCAAGAAGACTGTATCTGCATGCGAAATGGTTCAATTTTTGAAAGAGTTTTTTAAATGAAAATGGACAAAAAATTGAACGGGTTACAGTAAGTGTTGAGGAGTGACTTGGCAAAAGGCGCACAGAGGTGAGAAAGAATTAAGTAGAGTTCAATAGAACCAGGTATAATTTCTGTACACATGACTCCATGAACAGGAGCAAAGGGGACACTTAAAGAAATCATCCATCGGACTAAGGAAAGATCAGGATTAGGAGGGTTTGTACTAGTCTAGAAATGCTGACCTGAAAACCAACTAAAGTTTTCAACTCCTTCTTTTGAGGAACATTAGCTGTGCGGTGCTTTTCAAAAATGACTTGTCATAACTGATTTATGCCCATGTTAGCAACTCTTCTGAAATTACTTTGAAAGTAGACTAATGGGAGAGTTTCTCTTTAGAGATAATGCAAATTACTTGCATAGGAAGTGGCAGCAGGTCTGGGGATGTTGTAGCTCAGTGGCAGTGACCTTGCCTAGCTTGGGGCTGGCCTGCCATGGACTTTCACCCCAAACACTTGCAAGAAAAGAAAAGGAAGGGAAGGGAGAGAGAAAGTTGGAAGGGAGGAAGGCAAAGTTGGAGGGATGGAGGGAGGTAGAAAAGAAGGAAGAAGAAAAGGAGAAAAACCAGGAAGGGAGGAAGGAAGGTAGGAAATAGGGAGAGCACAAGGGCAGGGAAAGGACTGAGTCACTCAAACAAAAGGCAAGAGACACAAACACCAATATAGGCCATAAAAGCTGTTTGAACAGTTTAGTCAGCTTTAGAATTTGAGTGACATCAAACTGAATGTTATTATGACTGGATGGAATCTTCCGACTAACCCCGCCTTGGTCTGGCCTAAACCAAATCAAGGGGTGGGTGGCATGGAGAGGAATTCTCTCTGGCTGGAGTGGGAGGGACCTAAACCTGTGGCACTTGAGGATGCACCGGGTAGGGAAGCGGACAAGACTCCCCTGATGGGCAGTTGAGCACAACAAGGCTCCTGGGAGCCTTTGATCATGGCTCCCACCGCCATACGCCCACCACCCACCATACGCTCAGCCCCTGAAGGGGATCACAGTGGTCTGCTCCGTTGCCTGGTGCAGGTTGGAGTTCCTGACCAAACACCTGAGTGTCCACAGCCTGTGTTGGCCTGCCCGGGCAGGCTGTGGTTGTGGTGGCAAGAGCCAAAGCTGTCTTGGCGTGATGGAGGAGCCAAGGGCTGCCTCTCAGCCATACTAGTGGGTGGTTCTGGAAGAAGCACCCAGGGTTGTGGCAGCATTGTCCGAAGACATGAAGCCAGGCCATCTTCCTTATGGCTTTCCTTGCGAGTTGGTGATGTGTACAGCTCTTGGATTTTTTGCTGTTCTCTCACTTTTCTGGAGAGGTTTTCAGTCGGTTCGTAGCTGGCTTTACGTGGGAAGAGAAAAACGGCTGGCTCTAAATCTTGCTGGACTTATTGAGGCAAAATGTGGACTTCTTGAAAAAGTGAGCCTTGTTGAAAAAGAACATGAAGGCTTAGAATCATCTTTCAAGGATTGCAGGTTTGAGAAGGGTTCAAGAGAAGCACGACAGCTGGAGGCAACCGACGAAAGGCTGCATAGGTCCGAATCCAGCCATGGCGTTGAAGTGCTCTTTCTAGAAGAAGAGCTCAAAGCACAGAAGGCTCAACATGGTCAACAGGATGAAACGATGGCGCATCTGTCAAGAAGGATACAGTCCCTCCAAGGTGAATCTGAATCCCTCAGATCACAAATAGCTGAAGCTAAAACAAACTGGAGACTCTTTCAAGTGAATGAGGAAGAACTGAAGCTGGCAGTCAAAGAGGTTTTGAATGAAGGATCCCTACTTCCGCAAACGCAGAGACCAACAATACAAGGAGAAGCTGAAGCACAGAGGGAACAAGGAGGTGTCCAATATAAAGCAAAAATCATATTAGAGGACTCTAAAGTAGCTGGAGAACAAGTTCTAAGGGACACAGAAAATCACATGGAGTCTCTGAGTGAATGCTTGCTGAAGATGATGGATAGGTCTTCTCCAAGCCTGGGAGCCCAAAGGGATGGGGGTCACCTGGAACTGGGAAAGACGAGTGAACCCGAAATTGGTGCTCACTTGGAGGATGAGTCCAAAGGAGCTTTGAGGAAGCTGGTTTATGGTGATAAGCTAAAGGCCTCCTTAGAAATCTTGGAAGGAGGAAGAATTCAAAAATGTGCTTTCTCATCTGAAGTGGAGAAAACCACGGAAGACCTTCCAGAACACCTTAAAAGTCTGCAGACTGAACAGGCATCCTTGCAGTCAGAAAATGCACAGCTGCAAAGTGAGAATGAGACCCTACAGAAGAACTTTAAAGTCATGATGGAACGCTATCAAGAAAATATGATGAAACTGCACAGGAAATTAAGAGTGGAGGAAAACTACCGTGTGGAGCAAGAGGAGAAACTTTCCAAAGTCGAAGAAAAGATGAGCCATACAATAAAAGAGCTGGAGACCTACCGAAAGAGAGCCCAATATCTTGAAGAACAATTGCAGAGTACCATTCATTCCTGTCTGGGGAAGATTATTTCCTCTGAGAAAGAAGCACATGCTAGTGAGTTGGCAGCTCGGATTGCTGAAAGAAACCTCAGTTATTTCAGGAAACAAAATGCACGCAACAGACAAAAATTAACTGAGAAGGAGCTTAGATTTGAACTTGTAGAAAAAGATCCCTATGATGCACTGGATGTTTCCAACTCAGCAATGGGCAGAAAGCCTTCTCCAAATGGGCCCTCACCAATAGGTCACCCTTCATCTGAAAGGAGACCTCCTCATTTGGAAAAGAGTGGACCACTCACACTCTCACCTTTCACTCCAGTGGGAGGAGGAGGAGGGTCAAGGGGCCCTGGAGAATCCTCTGGACCATGCGACTAGCAGTAAAGGAAGAGAATCCAGCTGTCATAAGTTCACTGATTTTCAGAGAGCACCTTCTCAGACTGGGCCCCTCTCTCCTCCAGGGGAACAGGCCAGCAGGCTGATGATCCCTCCACCAGGCCAACCATATTCTTCTGATGCACGTCTTCCTCTACAAAGGCAAGATAGGTTTTACTCAAATTGTGGTAGAGCATCGGGACCAGCAGAACACAGAATTCCTAATATGCCTCCTTTGGACTCTGATGTGCCTGATTCACCTCTCCATGCTGAAAACCAAGCAACTGGCTCTGGCTCTGTGTTGGCACCTTTCCCTCCAGTCAGAGGTGCCTTGTTTCCAGTTGACCCAAGGAGTCACTTCATGAGAAGAGGACCTTTTTTTTTCCTCCACCTCACCCAGGAAACTTGTCTGGGAACCTGGAGATTATGTTCCACCTGACCCGCCACCCACTCCATTTCCAATGCGAAGTGTCTATGCAGGGAGGGGGTTTTCCTCACAATCTTCCCCCAAGAGCTGGAATTCAGCCCTCTACACCCCCATTCTGAAAGTACAAGTGAGTTCCCTGAAGGGTTCCTTCCACCTGCAAATGAGCCTGTTACTCAACATCCAGAACCAAACAAGAAACCTCATGCTGTTGCTCTCTCTTCAAATGTAATTTGACTTATCTCTCATTTTTAGTTTTTAAGTAACTGCTTTTACTTCAGTAATTGACTATACTTTGGCTCCAATTGAAGCTCAATGAAACAATAATTCTTAAGATACTATTTTGTAAATAAAGATGGTTTACGTAGGAATCTTACGAGTAAATTATTCCTATTTTATGTCATTCCAGAGAACAGCATTTAATCTGATGAAGCCACTCTTACATAAACAAGAATGGGAGTTCTAGGGACTTGTAATCTAGCTGATGGAAATATCTTTTAAACTCCCAACAAAGAAGTGTATTTAGGATGACTGTAGCAAATGTAAAGTGACTTTAGGCTTAATGAAAAAGTGTCACTGATTTAGAGACTGGTTGGGCATTTCAGCTAGTTTTTCCATATCAGAATAACTAGAGCATGGGAGGACTAAAGGAGAGAACACAACTAAACATGTCACGGAAACAGGAGATCTCAACTACAAAGAAAAATGAAGACCTCTTTTTTATATTGGTTGCTTAAAACCTTACATAGCTCTTGAGATACCATATTTCCTACATTAGATTCAAGTGAGTTATGAACTCCCATTTTGACCCCATATTCAGATTGCACAATCACATTGTTTACACATCCACGTTTTTACAAAATGCCATATTAGTAACTGTTGTATTCTGCTACCTTTTCTGGCCTCCACTATCCCCCCTCTCCTGCCCTCCCATCTTCTCTCTCTATCCCGTCTGCTGTAATTTAACGTTTGGGAATTGGAAACCACACTTTAAACTCACTCTCCTCCCCTTTTTCCCTTCTGTCAAATTACTCATCATCTTCTTCTATTTCTCCTCCTCCTCCTCCTCCTCCTCCTCCTCCTTATACCTTTACTTCATTCATCATACACTCATGCATTGGTTCATTCATTCCTTTCACACATGGTGTTGGGGATCCAACTCAGGACCTTTGAAAGTGTGAAGCCAGCACTCTAGTGCTGAGCCAAAACCCCAGCACCTGTCTTTTTGATTTTATGACTGTTTATATGAAATTCAGAATCGCATTCTGCTATGGTTCACTGATAGGTGGATTGACCTAGTCCTTGTTTTCTGGGAGCCTTTTGGAAAATATACATGAATTATTAGGAGATTGAAATGAAGAAACACAGAGGAAATTCCCCAATTTCTTATTCTTAGATTCCATACTCTGACTCTGCCTACCTAATGTAAAAACTTTTAAACTCTTACTCCCCATTTCTATATCATTGCCAACAAGTGAACATTCAGTGCCCTACAACAAACCAGAGAACTCACATTGAACAATGTTTCCCAGTAGAGACCAAGACACAATACTTATTAAAAAAATACCCCAGTTATGAATTAGTAGGTAAAGCTTTATTTGAGTGTTAAATGTGCTCTAATTATGTGCTTGTGTGTTTGTTGATGTGTGTGGTGTGTGGGCGTGTGTGCCTGTGTGTGAAACAAGCACCGAGGTGTAAAATAAATGCAGGATTACAACGGCCTTCTTAAAAATGAGAAGCAACTTTATCACATTTGAAGCCCAGTGAAGAATCTGCCTGATACTTAACCTGCAATTAATTGAAATGTGAAAAATTCAGGCCTAGAAAAACAAAGCCAACATACATACTGAATCTAATCAGTCTGTCTCACCTGTTTTCTAACCACTCCTTTAAATAAACCTAAATGGCCAGCGTAAAACATCAGTTGTTCTAAACGAGTGGACGGATGTCCCCTGTCATGGGCTGTGTAAAATACATGGAGGATCCGGCACTGATTGTTATCTAGAATGACTTCTGCCTGAACTACTATTGGAGAATTGTTGCTGATATACTGCGGTTCTTATACCAGTAAACTGGAATGAAGGTAATTTCAGGCTGCAAAGGAATGAATTGATTTTACTAACTGGTTTTTGGAAAACACTGCCATGAAAAATTATCAATATGTTCATAAAGGCATCTACATGTCTCTTCACAAGGGTTTTACTTAATGGGGGAGGTGGTGAGGTCTGGATATAACTGAACTGTCCATTAGTAGGTAGAACAATATAATGGGAATCAGAGTGCACATTCCGGTTTGAACTCAATCTAGGTAACATGGATTCATCTCTCTGTAATAGGCCTGCTTCTGAAAAACACAATGTAGAGCTCCAAAAGCAGAACGATACTTTCAGAATACCATGTTATGTTTGTAAATAGATAGACAGATAGATATACAGAAATCAAAAATCTGAAAACGGTCTGGCAGTGTACATTTCAATAACTTACAATGTCAGTAGTGGGGGATTAATAGCAGATCAAGAAGACTGTATCTGCATGCGAAATGGTTCAATTTTTGAAAGAGTTTTTTAAATGAAAATGGACAAAAAATTGAACGGGTTACAGTAAGTGTTGAGGAGTGACTTGGCAAAAGGTGCACAGAGGTGAGAAAGAATTAAGTAGAGTTCAATAGAACCAGGTATAATTTCTGTACACATGACTCCATGAACAGGAGCAAAGGGGACACTTAAAGAAATCATCCATCGGACTAAGGAGAGATCAGGATTAGGAGGGTTTGTACTAGTCTAGAAATGCTGACCTGAAAACCAACTAAAGTTTTCAACTCCTTCTTTTGAGGAACATTAGCTGTGCGGTGCTTTTCAAAAATGACTTGTCATAACTGATTTATGCCCATGTTAGCAACTCTTCTGAAATTACTTTGAAAGTAGACTAATGGGAGAGTTTCTCTTTAGAGATAATGCCAATTACTTGCATAGGAAGTGGCAGCAGGTCTGGGGATGTTGTAGCTCAGTGGCAGTGACCTTGCCTAGCTTGGGGCTGGCCTGCCATGGACTTTCACCCCAAACACTTGCAAGAAAAGAAAAGGAAGGGAAGGGAGAGAGAAAGTTGGAAGGGAGGAAGGCAAAGTTGGAGGGATGGAGGGAGGTAGAAAAGAAGGAAGAAGAAAAGGAGAAAAACCAGGAAGGGAGGAAGGAAGGTAGGAAATAGGGAGAGCACAAGGGCAGGGAAAGGACTGAGTCACTCAAACAAAAGGCAAGGGACACAAAGACCAATATAGGCCATAAAAGCTGTTTGAACAGTTTAGTCAGCTTTAGAATTTGAGTGACATCAAACTGAATGTTATTATGACTGGATGGAATCTTCCTACTAACCCCGCCTTGGCCTGGCCTAAACCAAATCAAGGGGTGGGTGGCATGGAGAGGAATTCTCTCTGGCTGGAGTGGGAGGGACCTAAACCTGTGGCACTTGAGGATGCACCGGGTAGGGAAGCGGACAAGACTCCCCTGATGGGCAGTTGAGCACAACAAGGCTCCTGGGAGCCTTTGATCATGGCTCCCACCGCCATACGCCCACCACCCACCATACGCTCAGCCCCTGAAGGGGATCACAGTGGTCTGCTCCGTTGCCTGGTGCAGGTTGGAGTTCCTGACCAAACACCTGAGTGTCCACAGCCTGTGTTGGCCTGCCCGGGCAGGCTGTGGTTGTGGTGGCAAGAGCCAAAGCTGTCTTGGCGTGATGGAGGAGCCAAGGGCTGCCTCTCAGCCATACTAGTGGGTGGTTCTGGAAGAAGCACCCAGGGTTGTGGCAGCATTGTCCGAAGACATGAAGCCAGGCCATCTTCCTTATGGCTTTCCTTGCGAGTTGGTGATGTGTACAGCTCTTGGATTTTTTGCTGTTCTCTCACTTTTCTGGAGAGGTTTTCAGTCGGTTCGTAGCTGGCTTTACGTGGGAAGAGAAAAAAGGCTGGCTCTAAATCTTGCTGGACTTATTGAGGCAAAATGTGGACTTCTTGAAAAAGTGAGCCTTGTTGAAAAAGAACATGAAGGCTTAGAATCATCTTTCAAGGATTGCAGGTTTGAGAAGGGTTCAAGAGAAGCACGACAGCTGGAGGCAACCGACGAAAGGCTGCATAGGTCCGAATCCAGCCATGGCGTTGAAGTGCTCTTTCTAGAAGAAGAGCTCAAAGCACAGAAGGCTCAACATGGTCAACAGGATGAAACGATGGCGCATCTGTCAAGAAGGATACAGTCCCTCCAAGGTGAATCTGAATCCCTCAGATCACAAATAGCTGAAGCTAAAACAAACTGGAGACTCTTTCAAGTGAATGAGGAAGAACTGAAGCTGGCAGTCAAAGAGGTTTTGAATGAAGGATCCCTACTTCCGCAAACGCAGAGACCAACAATACAAGGAGAAGCTGAAGCACAGAGGGAACAAGGAGGTGTCCAATATAAAGCAAAAATTATATTAGAGGACTCTAAAGTAGCTGGAGAACAAGTTCTAAGGGACACAGAAAATCACATGGAGTCTCTGAGTGAATGCTTGCTGAAGATGATGGATAGGTCTTCTCCAAGCCTGGGAGCCCAAAGGGATGGGGGTCACCTGGAACTGGGAAAGACGAGTGAACCCAAAATTGGTGCTCACTTGGAGGATGAGTCCAAAGGAGCTTTGAGGAAGCTGGTTTATGGTGATAAGCTAAAGGCCTCCTTAGAAATCTTGGAAGGAGGAAGAATTCAAAAATGTGCTTTCTCATCTGAAGTGGAGAAAACCACGGAAGACCTTCCAGAACACCTTAAAAGTCTGCAGACTGAACAGGCATCCTTGCAGTCAGAAAATGCACAGCTGCAAAGTGAGAATGAGACCCTACAGAAGAACTTTAAAGTCATGATGGAACGCTCTCAAGAAAATATGATGAAACTGCACAGGAAATTAAGAGTGGAGGAAAACTACCGTGTGGAGCAAGAGGAGAAACTTTCCAAAGTCGAAGAAAAGATGAGCCATACAATAAAAGAGCTGGAGACCTACCGAAAGAGAGCCCAATATCTTGAAGAACAATTGCAGAGTACCATTCATTCCTGTCTGGGGAAGATTATTTCCTCTGAGAAAGAAGCACATGCTAGTGAGTTGGCAGCTCGGATTGCTGAAAGAAACCTCAGTTATTTCAGGAAACAAAATGCACGCAACAGACAAAAATTAACTGAGAAGGAGCTTAGATTTGAACTTGTAGAAAAAGATCCCTATGATGCACTGGATGTTTCCAACTCAGCAATGGGCAGAAAGCCTTCTCCAAATGGGCCCTCACCAATAGGTCACCCTTCATCTGAAAGGAGACCTCCTCATTTGGAAAAGAGTGGACCACTCACACTCTCACCTTTCACTCCAGTGGGAGGAGGAGGAGGGTCAAGGGGCCCTGGAGAATCCTCTGGACCATGCGACTAGCAGTAAAGGAAGAGAATCCAGCTGTCATAAGTTCACTGATTTTCAGAGAGCACCTTCTCAGACTGGGCCCCTCTCTCCTCCAGGGGAACAGGCCAGCAGGCTGATGATCCCTCCGCCAGGCCAACCATATTCTTCTGATGCACGTCTTCCTCTACAAAGGCAAGATAGGTTTTACTCAAATTGTGGTAGAGCATCGGGACCAGCAGAACACAGAATTCCTAATATGCCTCCTTTGGACTCTGATGTGCCTGATTCACCTCTCCATGCTGAAAACCAAGCAACTGGCTCTGGCTCTGTGTTGGCACCTTTCCCTCCAGTCAGAGGTGCCTTGTTTCCAGTTGACCCAAGGAGTCAGTTCATGAGAAGAGGACCTTTTTTTTCCTCCACCTCTCCCAGGAAACTTGTCTGGGAACCTGGAGATTATGTTCCACCTGACCCGCCACCCACTCCATTTCCAATGCGAAGTGTCTATGCAGGGAGGGGGTTTTCCTCACAATCTTCCCCCAAGAGCTGGAATTCAGCCCTCTACACCCCCATTCTGAAAGTACAAGTGAGTTCCCTGAAGGGTTCCTTCCACCTGCAAATGAGCCTGTTACTCAACATCCAGAACCAAACAAGAAACCTCATGCTGTTGCTCTCTCTTCAAATGTAATTTGACTTATCTCTCATTTTTAGTTTTTAAGTAACTGCTTTTACTTCAGTAATTGACTATACTTTGGCTCCAATTGAAGCTCAATGAAACAATAATTCTTAAGATACTATTTTGTAAATAAAGATGGTTTACGTAGGAATCTTACGAGTAAATTATTCCTATTTTATGTCATTCCAGAGAACAGCATTTAATCTGATGAAGCCACTCTTACATAAACAAGAATGGGAGTTCTAGGTACTTGTAATCTAGCTGATGGAAATATCTTTTAAACTCCCAACAAAGAAGTGTATTTAGGATGACTGTAGCAAATGTAAAGTGACTTTAGGCTTAATGAAAAAGTGTCACTGATTTAGAGACTGGTTGGGCATTTCAGCTAGTTTTTCCATATCAGAATAACTAGAGCATGGGAGGACTAAAGGAGAGAACACAACTAAACATGTCACGGAAACAGGAGATCTCAACTACAAAGAAAAATGAAGACCTCTTTTTTATATTGGTTGCTTAAAACCTTACATAGCTCTTGAGATACCATATTTCCTACATTAGATTCAAGTGAGTTATGAACTCCCATTTTGACCCCATATTCAGATTGCACAATCACATTGTTTACACATCCACGTTTTTACAAAATGCCATATTAGTAACTGTTGTATTCTGCTACCTTTTCTGGCCTCTACTATCCCCCCTCTCCTAACCTCCCATCTTCTCTCTCTATCCCGTCTGCTGTAATTTAACGTTTGGGAATTGGAAACCACACTTTAAACTCACTCTCCTCCCCTTTTTCCCTTCTGTCAAATTACTCATAATCTTCTTCTATTTCTCCTCCTCCTCCTCCTCTTCCTCCTCCTCCTTATACCTTTACTTCATTCATCATACACTCATGCATTGGTTCATTCATTCCTTTCACACATGGTGTTGGGGATCCAACTCAGGACCTTTGAAAGTGTGAAGCCAGCACTCTAGTGCTGAGCCAAAACCCCAGCACCTGTCTTTTTGATTTTATGACTGTTTATATGAAATTCAGAATCGCATTCTGCTATGGTTCACTGAAAAGTGGATTGACCTAGTCCTTGTTTTCTGGGAGCCTTTTGGAAAATATACATGAATTATTAGGAGATTGAAATGAAGAAACACAGAGGAAATTCCCCAATTTCTTATTCTTAGATTCCATACTCTGACTCTGCCTACCTAATGTAAAAACTTTTAAACTCTTACTCCCCATTTCTATATCATTGCCAACAAGTGAACACTCAGTGCCCTACAACAAACCAGAGAACTCACATTGAACAATGTTTCCCCAGTAGAGACCAAGACACAATACTTATTAAAAAAATACCCTAGTTATGAATTAGTAGGTAAAGCTTTATTTGAGTGTTAAATGTGCTCTAATTATGTGCTTGTGTGTTTGTTGATGTGTGTGGTGTGTGGGCGTGTGTGCTTGTGTGTAAAACAAGCACCGAGGTGTAAAATCCATGCAGGATTACAACGGCCTTCTTAAAAATGAGAAGCAACTTTATCACATTTGAAGCCCAGTGAAGAATCTGCCTGATACTTAACCTGCAATTAATTGAAATGTGAAAAATTCAGGCCTAGAAAAACAAAGCCAACATACATACTGAATCTAATCAGTCTGTCTCACCTGTTTTCTAACCACTCCTTTAAATAAACCTAAATGGCCAGCGTAAAACATCAGTTGTTCTAAACGAGTGGACGGATGTCCCCTGTCATGGGCTGTGTAAAATACATGGAGGATCCGGCACTGATTGTTATCTAGAATGACTTCTGCCTGAACTACTATTGGAGAATTGTTGCTGATATACTGCGGTTCTTATACCAGTAAACTGGAATGAAGGTAATTTCAGGCTGCAAAGGAATGAATTGATTTTACTAACTGGTTTTTGGAAAACACTGCCATGAAAAATTATCAATATGTTCATAAAGGCATCTACATGTCTCTTCACAAGGGTTTTACTTAATGGGGGAGGTGGTGAGGTCTGGATATAACTGAACTGTCCATTAGTAGGTAGAACAATATAATGGGAATCAGAGTGCACATTCCGGTTTGAACTCAATCTAGGTAACATGGATTCATCTCTGTGTAATAGGCCTGCTTCTGAAAAACACAATGTAGAGCTCCAAAAGCAGAACGATACTTTCAGAATACCATGTTATGTTTGTAAATAGATAGACAGATAGATATACAGAAATCAAAAATCTGAAAACGGTCTGGCAGTGTACATTTCAATAACTTACAATGTCAGTAGTGGGGGATTAATAGCAGATCAAGAAGACTGTATCTGCATGCGAAATGGTTCAATTTTTGAAAGAGTTTTTTAAATGAAAATGGACAAAAAATTGAACGGGTTACAGTAAGTGTTGAGGAGTGACTTGGCAAAAGGCGCACAGAGGTGAGAAAGAATTAAGTAGAGTTCAATAGAACCAGGTATAATTTCTGTACACATGACTCCATGAACAGGAGCAAAGGGGACACTTAAAGAAATCATCCATCGGACTAAGGAGAGATCAGGATTAGGAGGGTTTGTACTAGTCTAGAAATGCTGACCTGAAAACCAACTAAAGTTTTCAACTCCTTCTTTTGAGGAACATTAGCTGTGCGGTGCTTTTCAAAAATGACTTGTCATAACTGATTTATGCCCATGTTAGCAACTCTTCTGAAATTACTTTGAAAGTAGACTAATGGGAGAGTTTCTCTTTAGAGATAATGCAAATTACTTGCATAGGAAGTGGCAGCAGGTCTGGGGATGTTGTAGCTCAGTGGCAGTGACCTTGCCTAGCTTGGGGCTGGCCTGCCATGGACTTTCACCCCAAACACTTGCAAGAAAAGAAAAGGAAGGGAAGGGAGAGAGAAAGTTGGAAGGGAGGAAGGCAAAGTTGGAGGGATGGAGGGAGGTAGAAAAGAAGGAAGAAGAAAAGGAGAAAAACCAGGAAGGGAGGAAGGAAGGTAGGAAATAGGGAGAGCACAAGGGCAGGGAAAGGACTGAGTCACTCAAACAAAAGGCAAGGGACACAAAGACCAATATAGGCCATAAAAGCTGTTTGAACAGTTTAGTCAGCTTTAGAATTTGAGTGACATCAAACTGAATGTTATTATGACTGGATGGAATCTTCCTACTAACCCCGCCTTGGCCTGGCCTAAACCAAATCAAGGGGTGGGTGGCATGGAGAGGAATTCTCTCTGGCTGGAGTGGGAGGGACCTAAACCTGTGGCACTTGAGGATGCACCGGGTAGGGAAGCGGACAAGACTCCCCTGATGGGCAGTTGAGCACAACAAGGCTCCTGGGAGCCTTTGATCATGGCTCCCACCGCCATACGCCCACCACCCACCATACGCTCAGCCCCTGAAGGGGATCACAGTGGTCTGCTCCGTTGCCTGGTGCAGGTTGGAGTTCCTGACCAAACACCTGAGTGTCCACAGCCTGTGTTGGCCTGCCCGGGCAGGCTGTGGTTGTGGTGGCAAGAGCCAAAGCTGTCTTGGCGTGATGGAGGAGCCAAGGGCTGCCTCTCAGCCATACTAGTGGGTGGTTCTGGAAGAAGCACCCAGGGTTGTGGCAGCATTGTCCGAAGACATGAAGCCAGGCCATCTTCCTTATGGCTTTCCTTGCGAGTTGGTGATGTGTACAGCTCCTGCATTTTTTGCTGTTCTCTCACTTTTCTGGAGAGGTTTTCAGTCGGTTCGTAGCAGGCTTTACGTGGGAAGAGAAAAAAGGCTGGCTCTAAATCTTGCTGGACTTATTGAGGCAAAATGTGGACTTCTTGAAAAAGTGAGCCTTGTTGAAAAAGAACATGAAGGCTTAGAATCATCTTTCAAGGATTGCAGGTTTGAGAAGGGTTCAAGAGAAGCACGACAGCTGGAGGCAACCGACGAAAGGCTGCATAGGTCCGAATCCAGCCATGGCGTTGAAGTGCTCTTTCTAGAAGAAGAGCTCAAAGCACAGAAGGCTCAACATGGTCAACAGGATGAAACGATGGCGCATCTGTCAAGAAGGATACAGTCCCTCCAAGGTGAATCTGAATCCCTCAGATCACAAATAGCTGAAGCTAAAACAAACTGGAGACTCTTTCAAGTGAATGAGGAAGAACTGAAGCTGGCAGTCAAAGAGGTTTTGAATGAAGGATCCCTACTTCCGCAAACGCAGAGACCAACAATACAAGGAGAAGCTGAAGCACAGAGGGAACAAGGAGGTGTCCAATATAAAGCAAAAATCATATTAGAGGACTCTAAAGTAGCTGGAGAACAAGTTCTAAGGGACACAGAAAATCACATGGAGTCTCTGAGTGAATGCTTGCTGAAGATGATGGATAGGTCTTCTCCAAGCCTGGGAGCCCAAAGGGATGGGGGTCACCTGGAACTGGGAAAGACGAGTGAACCCGAAATTGGTGCTCACTTGGAGGATGAGTCCAAAGGAGCTTTGAGGAAGCTGGTTTATGGTGATAAGCTAAAGGCCTCCTTAGAAATCTTGGAAGGAGGAAGAATTCAAAAATGTGCTTTCTCATCTGAAGTGGAGAAAACCACGGAAGACCTTCCAGAACACCTTAAAAGTCTGCAGACTGAACAGGCATCCTTGCAGTCAGAAAATGCACAGCTGCAAAGTGAGAATGAGACCCTACAGAAGAACTTTAAAGTCATGATGGAACGCTCTCAAGAAAATATGATGAAACTGCACAGGAAATTAAGAGTGGAGGAAAACTACCGTGTGGAGCAAGAGGAGAAACTTTCCAAAGTCGAAGAAAAGATGAGCCATACAATAAAAGAGCTGGAGACCTACCGAAAGAGAGCCCAATATCTTGAAGAACAATTGCAGAGTACCATTCATTCCTGTCTGGGGAAGATTATTTCCTCTGAGAAAGAAGCACATGCTAGTGAGTTGGCAGCTCGGATTGCTGAAAGAAACCTCAGTTATTTCAGGAAACAAAATGCACGCAACAGACAAAAATTAACTGAGAAGGAGCTTAGATTTGAACTTGTAGAAAAAGATCCCTATGATGCACTGGATGTTTCCAACTCAGCAATGGGCAGAAAGCCTTCTCCAAATGGGCCCTCACCAATAGGTCACCCTTCATCTGAAAGGAGACCTCCTCATTTGGAAAAGAGTGGACCACTCACACTCTCACCTTTCACTCCAGTGGGAGGAGGAGGAGGGTCAAGGGGCCCTGGAGAATCCTCTGGACCATGCGACTAGCAGTAAAGGAAGAGAATCCAGCTGTCATAAGTTCACTGATTTTCAGAGAGCACCTTCTCAGACTGGGCCCCTCTCTCCTCCAGGGGAACAGGCCAGCAGGCTGATGATCCCTCCGCCAGGCCAACCATATTCTTCTGATGCACGTCTTCCTCTACAAAGGCAAGATAGGTTTTACTCAAATTGTGGTAGAGCATCGGGACCAGCAGAACACAGAATTCCTAATATGCCTCCTTTGGACTCTGATGTGCCTGATTCACCTCTCCATGCTGAAAACCAAGCAACTGGCTCTGGCTCTGTGTTGGCACCTTTCCCTCCAGTCAGAGGTGCCTTGTTTCCAGTTGACCCAAGGAGTCACTTCATGAGAAGAGGACCTTTTTTTTTCCTCCACCTCACCCAGGAAACTTGTCTGGGAACCTGGAGATTATGTTCCACCTGACCCGCCACCCACTCCATTTCCAATGCGAAGTGTCTATGCAGGGAGGGGGTTTTCCTCACAATCTTCCCCCAAGAGCTGGAATTCAGCCCTCTACACCCCCATTCTGAAAGTACAAGTGAGTTCCCTGAAGGGTTCCTTCCACCTGCAAATGAGCCTGTTACTCAACATCCAGAACCAAACAAGAAACCTCATGCTGTTGCTCTCTCTTCAAATGTAATTTGACTTATCTCTCATTTTTAGTTTTTAAGTAACTGCTTTTACTTCAGTAATTGACTATACTTTGGCTCCAATTGAAGCTCAATGAAACAATAATTCTTAAGATACTATTTTGTAAATAAAGATGGTTTACGTAGGAATCTTACGAGTAAATTATTCCTATTTTATGTCATTCCAGAGAACAGCATTTAATCTGATGAAGCCACTCTTACATAAACAAGAATGGGAGTTCTAGGGACTTGTAATCTAGCTGATGGAAATATCTTTTAAACTCCCAACAAAGAAGTGTATTTAGGATGACTGTAGCAAATGTAAAGTGACTTTAGGCTTAATGAAAAAGTGTCACTGATTTAGAGACTGGTTGGGCATTTCAGCTAGTTTTTCCATATCAGAATAACTAGAGCATGGGAGGACTAAAGGAGAGAACACAACTAAACATGTCACGGAAACAGGAGATCTCAACTACAAAGAAAAATGAAGACCTCTTTTTTATATTGGTTGCTTAAAACCTTACATAGCTCTTGAGATACCATATTTCCTACATTAGATTCAAGTGAGTTATGAACTCCCATTTTGACCCCATATTCAGATTGCACAATCACATTGTTTACACATCCACGTTTTTACAAAATGCCATATTAGTAACTGTTGTATTCTGCTACCTTTTCTGGCCTCCACTATCCCCCCTCTCCTGCCCTCCCATCTTCTCTCTCTATCCCGTCTGCTGTAATTTAACGTTTGGGAATTGGAAACCACACTTTAAACTCACTCTCCTCCCCTTTTTCCCTTCTGTCAAATTACTCATCATCTTCTTCTATTTCTCCTCCTCCTCCTCCTCCTCCTCCTCCTCCTTATACCTTTACTTCATTCATCATACACTCATGCATTGGTTCATTCATTCCTTTCACACATGGTGTTGGGGATCCAACTCAGGACCTTTGAAAGTGTGAAGCCAGCACTCTAGTGCTGAGCCAAAACCCCAGCACCTGTCTTTTTGATTTTATGACTGTTTATATGAAATTCAGAATCGCATTCTGCTATGGTTCACTGATAGGTGGATTGACCTAGTCCTTGTTTTCTGGGAGCCTTTTGGAAAATATACATGAATTATTAGGAGATTGAAATGAAGAAACACAGAGGAAATTCCCCAATTTCTTATTCTTAGATTCCATACTCTGACTCTGCCTACCTAATGTAAAAACTTTTAAACTCTTACTCCCCATTTCTATATCATTGCCAACAAGTGAACATTCAGTGCCCTACAACAAACCAGAGAACTCACATTGAACAATGTTTCCCAGTAGAGACCAAGACACAATACTTATTAAAAAAATACCCCAGTTATGAATTAGTAGGTAAAGCTTTATTTGAGTGTTAAATGTGCTCTAATTATGTGCTTGTGTGTTTGTTGATGTGTGTGGTGTGTGGGCGTGTGTGCCTGTGTGTGAAACAAGCACCGAGGTGTAAAATAAATGCAGGATTACAACGGCCTTCTTAAAAATGAGAAGCAACTTTATCACATTTGAAGCCCAGTGAAGAATCTGCCTGATACTTAACCTGCAATTAATTGAAATGTGAAAAATTCAGGCCTAGAAAAACAAAGCCAACATACATACTGAATCTAATCAGTCTGTCTCACCTGTTTTCTAACCACTCCTTTAAATAAACCTAAATGGCCAGCGTAAAACATCAGTTGTTCTAAACGAGTGGACGGATGTCCCCTGTCATGGGCTGTGTAAAATACATGGAGGATCCGGCACTGATTGTTATCTAGAATGACTTCTGCCTGAACTACTATTGGAGAATTGTTGCTGATATACTGCGGTTCTTATACCAGTAAACTGGAATGAAGGTAATTTCAGGCTGCAAAGGAATGAATTGATTTTACTAACTGGTTTTTGGAAAACACTGCCATGAAAAATTATCAATATGTTCATAAAGGCATCTACATGTCTCTTCACAAGGGTTTTACTTAATGGGGGAGGTGGTGAGGTCTGGATATAACTGAACTGTCCATTAGTAGGTAGAACAATATAATGGGAATCAGAGTGCACATTCCGGTTTGAACTCAATCTAGGTAACATGGATTCATCTCTCTGTAATAGGCCTGCTTCTGAAAAACACAATGTAGAGCTCCAAAAGCAGAACGATACTTTCAGAATACCATGTTATGTTTGTAAATAGATAGACAGATAGATATACAGAAATCAAAAATCTGAAAACGGTCTGGCAGTGTACATTTCAATAACTTACAATGTCAGTAGTGGGGGATTAATAGCAGATCAAGAAGACTGTATCTGCATGCGAAATGGTTCAATTTTTGAAAGAGTTTTTTAAATGAAAATGGACAAAAAATTGAACGGGTTACAGTAAGTGTTGAGGAGTGACTTGGCAAAAGGTGCACAGAGGTGAGAAAGAATTAAGTAGAGTTCAATAGAACCAGGTATAATTTCTGTACACATGACTCCATGAACAGGAGCAAAGGGGACACTTAAAGAAATCATCCATCGGACTAAGGAGAGATCAGGATTAGGAGGGTTTGTACTAGTCTAGAAATGCTGACCTGAAAACCAACTAAAGTTTTCAACTCCTTCTTTTGAGGAACATTAGCTGTGCGGTGCTTTTCAAAAATGACTTGTCATAACTGATTTATGCCCATGTTAGCAACTCTTCTGAAATTACTTTGAAAGTAGACTAATGGGAGAGTTTCTCTTTAGAGATAATGCCAATTACTTGCATAGGAAGTGGCAGCAGGTCTGGGGATGTTGTAGCTCAGTGGCAGTGACCTTGCCTAGCTTGGGGCTGGCCTGCCATGGACTTTCACCCCAAACACTTGCAAGAAAAGAAAAGGAAGGGAAGGGAGAGAGAAAGTTGGAAGGGAGGAAGGCAAAGTTGGAGGGATGGAGGGAGGTAGAAAAGAAGGAAGAAGAAAAGGAGAAAAACCAGGAAGGGAGGAAGGAAGGTAGGAAATAGGGAGAGCACAAGGGCAGGGAAAGGACTGAGTCACTCAAACAAAGGCAAGGGACACAAAGACCAATATAGGCCATAAAAGCTGTTTGAACAGTTTAGTCAGCTTAGAATTTGAGTGACATCAAACTGAATGTTATTATGACTGGATGGAATCTTCCTACTAACCCCGCCTTGGCCTGGCCTAAACCAAATCAAGGGGTGGGTGGCATGGAGAGGAATTCTCTCTGGCTGGAGTGGGAGGGACCTAAACCTGTGGCACTTGAGGATGCACCGGGTAGGGAAGCGGACAAGTCTCCCCTGATGGGCAGTTGAGCACAACAAGGCTCCTGGGAGCCTTTGATCATGGCTCCCACCGCCATACGCCCACCACCCACCATACGCTCAGCCCCTGAAGGGGATCACAGTGGTCTGCTCCGTTGCCTGGTGCAGGTTGGAGTTCCTGACCAAACACCTGAGTGTCCACAGCCTGTGTTGGCCTGCCCGGGCAGGCTGTGGTTGTGGTGGCAAGAGCCAAAGCTGTCTTGGCGTGATGGAGGAGCCAAGGGCTGCCTCTCAGCCATACTAGTGGGTGGTTCTGGAAGAAGCACCCAGGGTTGTGGCAGCATTGTCCGAAGACATGAAGCCAGGCCATCTTCCTTATGGCTTTCCTTGCGAGTTGGTGATGTGTACAGCTCTTGGATTTTTTGCTGTTCTCTCACTTTTCTGGAGAGGTTTTCAGTCGGTTCGTAGCTGGCTTTACGTGGAAGAGAAAAAGGCTGGCTCTAAATCTTGCTGGACTTATTGAGGCAAATGTGGACTTCTTGAAAAAGTGAGCCTTGTTGAAAAAGAACATGAAGGCTTAGAATCATCTTTCAAGGATTGCAGGTTTGAGAAGGGTTCAAGAGAAGCACGACAGCTGGAGGCAACCGACGAAAGGCTGCATAGGTCCGAATCCAGCCATGGCGTTGAAGTGCTCTTTCTAGAAGAAGAGCTCAAAGCACAGAAGCTCAACATGGTCAACAGGATGAAACGATGGCGCATCTGTCAAGAAGGATACAGTCCCTCCAAGGTGAATCTGAATCCCTCAGATCACAAATAGCTGAGCTAAAACAAACTGGAGACTCTTTCAAGTGAATGAGGAAGAACTGAAGCTGGCAGTCAAAGAGGTTTGAATGAAGGATCCCTACTTCCGCAAACGCAGAGACCAACAATACAAGGAGAAGCTGAAGCACAGAGGGAACAAGGAGGTGTCCAATATAAAGCAAAAATTATATTAGAGGACTCTAAAGTAGCTGGAGAACAAGTTCTAAGGGACACAGAAAATCACATGGAGTCTCTGAGTGAATGCTTGCTGAAGATGATGGATAGGTCTTCTCCAAGCCTGGGAGCCCAAAGGGATGGGGGTCACCTGGAACTGGGAAAGACGAGTGAACCCAAATTGGTGCTCACTTGGAGGATGAGTCCAAAGGAGCTTTGAGGAAGCTGGTTTATGGTGATAAGCTAAAGGCCTCCTTAGAAATCTTGGAAGGAGGAAGAATTCAAAAATGTGCTTTCTCATCTGAAGTGGAGAAAACACGGAAGACCTTCCAGAACACCTTAAAAGTCTGCAGACTGAACAGGCATCCTTGCAGTCAGAAAAGCACAGCTGCAAAGTGAGAATGAGACCCTACAGAAGAACTTTAAAGTCATGATGGAACGCTCTCAAGAAAATATGATGAAACTGCACAGGAAATTAAGAGTGGAGGAAAACTACCGTGTGGAGCAAGAGGAGAAACTTTCCAAAGTCGAAGAAAAGATGAGCCATACAATAAAAGAGCTGGAGACCTACCGAAAGAGAGCCCAATATCTTGAAGAACAATTGCAGAGTACCATTCATTCCTGTCTGGGAAGATTATTTCCTCTGAGAAAGAAGCACATGCTAGTGAGTTGGCAGCTCGGATTGCTGAAAGAAACCTCAGTTATTTCAGGAAACAAAATGCACGCAACAGACAAAAATTAACTGAGAAGGAGCTTAGATTTGAACTTGTAGAAAAAGATCCCTATGATGCACTGGATGTTTCCAACTCAGCAATGGGCAGAAAGCCTTCTCCAAATGGGCCCTCACCAATAGGTCACCCTTCATCTGAAAGGAGACCTCCTCATTTGGAAAAGAGTGGACCACTCACACTCTCACCTTTCACTCCAGTGGGAGGAGGAGGAGGGTCAAGGGGCCCTGGAGAATCCTCTGGACCATGCGACTAGCAGTAAAGGAAGAGAATCCAGCTGTCATAAGTTCACTGATTTTCAGAGAGCACCTTCTCAGACTGGGCCCCTCTCTCCTCCAGGGGAACAGGCCAGCAGGCTGATGATCCCTCCGCCAGGCCAACCATATTCTTCTGATGCACGTCTTCCTCTACAAAGGCAAGATAGGTTTTACTCAAATTGTGGTAGAGCATCGGGACCAGCAGAACACAGAATTCCTAATATGCCTCCTTTGGACTCTGATGTGCCTGATTCACCTCTCCATGCTGAAAACCAAGCAACTGGCTCTGGCTCTGTGTTGGCACCTTTCCCTCCAGTCAGAGGTGCCTTGTTTCCAGTTGACCCAAGGAGTCAGTTCATGAGAAGAGGACCTTTTTTTCCTCCACCTCTCCCAGGAAACTTGTCTGGGAACCTGGAGATTATGTTCACCTGACCCGCCACCCACTCCATTTCCAATGCGAAGTGTCTATGCAGGGAGGGGGTTTTCCTCACAATCTTCCCCCAAGAGCTGGAATTCAGCCCTCTACACCCCCATTCTGAAAGTACAAGTGAGTTCCCTGAAGGGTTCCTTCCACCTGCAAATGAGCCTGTTACTCAACATCCAGAACCAAACAAGAAACCTCATGCTGTTGCTCTCTCTTCAAATGTAATTTGACTTATCTCTCATTTTTAGTTTTTAAGTAACTGCTTTTACTTCAGTAATTGACTATACTTTGGCTCCAATTGAAGCTCAATGAAACAATAATTCTTAAGATACTATTTTGTAAATAAAGATGGTTTACGTAGGAATCTTACGAGTAAATTATTCCTATTTTATGTCATTCCAGAGAACAGCATTTAATCTGATGAAGCCACTCTTACATAAACAAGAATGGGAGTTCTAGGTACTTGTAATCTAGCTGATGGAAATATCTTTTAAACTCCCAACAAAGAAGTGTATTTAGGATGACTGTAGCAAATGTAAAGTGACTTTAGCTTAATGAAAAAGTGTCACTGATTTAGAGACTGGTTGGGCATTTCAGCTAGTTTTTCCATATCAGAATAACTAGAGCATGGGAGGACTAAAGGAGAGAACACAACTAAACATGTCACGGAAACAGGAGATCTCAACTACAAAGAAAAATGAAGACCTCTTTTTTATATTGGTTGCTTAAAACCTTACATAGCTCTTGAGATACCATATTTCCTACATTAGATTCAAGTGAGTTATGAACTCCCATTTTGACCCCATATTCAGATTGCACAATCACATTGTTTACACATCCACGTTTTTACAAAATGCCATATTAGTAACTGTTGTATTCTGCTACCTTTTCTGGCCTCTACTATCCCCCTCTCCTAACCTCCCATCTTCTCTCTCTATCCCGTCTGCTGTAATTTAACGTTTGGGAATTGGAAACCACACTTTAAACTCACTCTCCTCCCCTTTTTCCCTTCTGTCAAATTACTCATAATCTTCTTCTATTTCTCCTCCTCCTCCTCTTCCTCCTCCTCCTTATACCTTTACTTCATTCATCATACACTCATGCATTGGTTCATTCATTCCTTTCACACATGGTGTTGGGGATCCAACTCAGGACCTTTGAAAGTGTGAAGCCAGCACTCTAGTGCTGAGCCAAAACCCCAGCACCTGTCTTTTTGATTTTATGACTGTTTATATGAAATTCAGAATCGCATTCTGCTATGGTTCACTGAAAGTGGATTGACCTAGTCCTTGTTTTCTGGGAGCCTTTTGGAAAATATACATGAATTATTAGGAGATTGAAATGAAGAAACACAGAGGAAATTCCCCAATTTCTTATTCTTAGATTCCATACTCTGACTCTGCCTACCTAATGTAAAAACTTTTAAACTCTTACTCCCCATTTCTATATCATTGCCAACAAGTGAACACTCAGTGCCCTACAACAAACCAGAGAACTCACATTGAACAATGTTTCCCCAGTAGAGACCAAGACACAATACTTATTAAAAAAATACCCTAGTTATGAATTAGTAGGTAAAGCTTTATTTGAGTGTTAAATGTGCTCTAATTATGTGCTTGTGTGTTTGTTGATGTGTGTGGTGTGTGGGCGTGTGTGCTTGTGTGTAAAACAAGCACCGAGGTGTAAAATCAATGCAGGATTACAACGGCCTTCTTAAAAATGAGAAGCAACTTTATCACATTTGAAGCCCAGTGAAGAATCTGCCTGATACTTAACCTGCAATTAATTGAAATGTGAAAAATTCAGGCCTAGAAAAACAAAGCCAACATACATACTGAATCTATTCAGTCTGTCTCACCTGTTTTCTAACCACTCCTTTAAATAAACCTAAATGGCCAGCGTAAAACATCAGTTGTTCTAAACGAGTGGACGGATGTCCCCTGTCATGGGCTGTGTAAAATACATGGAGGATCCGGCACTGATTGTTATCTAGAATGACTTCTGCCTGAACTACTATTGGAGAATTGTTGCTGATATACTGCGGTTCTTATACCAGTAAACTGGAATGAAGGTAATTTCAGGCTGCAAAGGAATGAATTGATTTTACTAACTGGTTTTTGGAAACACTGCCATGAAAAATTATCAATATGTTCATAAAGGCATCTACATGTCTCTTCACAAGGGTTTTACTTAATGGGGGAGGTGGTGAGGTCTGGATATAACTGAACTGTCCATTAGTAGGTAGAACAATATAATGGGAATCAGAGTGCACATTCCGGTTTGAACTCAATCTAGGTAACATGGATTCATCTCTGTGTAATAGGCCTGCTTCTGAAAAACACAATGTAGAGCTCCAAAAGCAGAACGATACTTTCAGAATACCATGTTATGTTTGTAAATAGATAGACAGATAGATATACAGAAATCAAAAATCTGAAAACGGTCTGGCAGTGTACATTTCAATAACTTACAATGTCAGTAGTGGGGGATTAATAGCAGATCAAGAAGACTGTATCTGCATGCGAAATGGTTCAATTTTTGAAAGAGTTTTTTAAATGAAAATGGACAAAAAATTGAACGGGTTACAGTAAGTGTTGAGGAGTGACTTGGCAAAAGGCGCACAGAGGTGAGAAAGAATTAAGTAGAGTTCAATAGAACCAGGTATAATTTCTGTACACATGACTCCATGAACAGGAGCAAAGGGGACACTTAAAGAAATCATCCATCGGACTAAGGAGAGATCAGGATTAGGAGGGTTTGTACTAGTCTAGAAATGCTGACCTGAAAACCAACTAAAGTTTTCAACTCCTTCTTTTGAGGAACATTAGCTGTGCGGTGCTTTTCAAAAATGACTTGTCATAACTGATTTATGCCCATGTTAGCAACTCTTCTGAAATTACTTTGAAAGTAGACTAATGGGAGAGTTTCTCTTTAGAGATAATGCAAATTACTTGCATAGAAGTGGCAGCAGGTCTGGGGATGTTGTAGCTCAGTGGCAGTGACCTTGCCTAGCTTGGGGCTGGCCTGCCATGGACTTTCACCCCAAACACTTGCAAGAAAAGAAAAGGAAGGGAAGGGAGAGAGAAAGTTGGAAGGGAGGAAGGCAAAGTTGGAGGGATGGAGGGAGGTAGAAAAAGAAGGAAGAAGAAAAGGAGAAAAACCAGGAAGGGAGGAAGGAAGGTAGGAAATAGGGAGAGCACAAGGGCAGGGAAGGACTGAGTCACTCAAACAAAAGGCAAGGGACACAAAGACAATATAGGCCATAAAAGCTGTTTGAACAGTTTAGTCAGCTTTAGAATTTGAGTGACATCAAACTGAATGTTATTATGACTGGATGGAATCTTCCTACTAACCCCGCCTTGGCCTGGCCTAAACCAAATCAAGGGGTGGGTGGCATGGAGAGGAATTCTCTCTGGCTGGAGTGGGAGGGACCTAAACCTGTGGCACTTGAGGATGCACCGGGTAGGGAAGCGGACAAGACTCCCCTGATGGGCAGTTGAGCACAACAAGGCTCCTGGGAGCCTTTGATCATGGCTCCCACCGCCATACGCCCACCACCCACCATACGCTCAGCCCCTGAAGGGGATCACAGTGGTCTGCTCCGTTGCCTGGTGCAGGTTGGAGTTCCTGACCAAACACCTGAGTGTCCACAGCCTGTGTTGGCCTGCCCGGGCAGGCTGTGGTTGTGGTGGCAAGAGCCAAAGCTGTCTTGGCGTGATGGAGGAGCCAAGGGCTGCCTCTCAGCCATACTAGTGGGTGGTTCTGGAAGAAGCACCCAGGGTTGTGGCAGCATTGTCCGAAGACATGAAGCCAGGCCATCTTCCTTATGGCTTTCCTTGCGAGTTGGTGATGTGTACAGCTCTTGGATTTTTGCTGTTCTCTCACTTTTCTGGAGAGTTTTCAGTCGGTTCGTAGCTGGCTTTACGTGGGAAGAGAAAAAGGCTGGCTCTAAATCTTGCTGGACTTATTGAGGCAAAATGTGGACTTCTTGAAAAAGTGAGCCTTGTTGAAAAAGAACATGAAGGCTTAGAATCATCTTTCAAGGATTGCAGCCTTTCGTCGTTGCCTCCAGC
>NW_027516493.1:0-58192 GCF_048772815.1 Callospermophilus lateralis | reverse complement strand
ACTACAAACCATGTTGGATTTAGAGTTCCAAATTCATCTATCTATACAGGAGAGAACAGAGTGAAAACTAAATATAAAAACTGCTACTGTAAACGAACGCTTCAACCTAGAAGAACAAAATTTGGTGAGCCAAGTGGGATTTGTGTACCTGTCATTACCAACACGTATCATCAACATTGGGTGAAAAAATATTTGCTGGTGTTTCGGAAAATCGTTATTTCGTAGAAGCTTCGAAACCCCTCTCAATGAAAGTGCTTTTCCACAGTCTGTGCCTAGTTCTACTTGAAGAGGTAACAAACCATAGAGACAAATCTGAGTACGCCTTTATTTTGTCAAGTTTCAAAGAGCTACTACAAACCATATTGGATTTAGAGTTCCAAATTCATCTATCTATATAAGAGAGAACAGAGTGATACCTACATATAAAAACTGCTACTGTAGATGAACGCTTCAACCTAGAAGAACAAAATTTTGTGAGCCAAGTGGGATTTGTGTACTGATCATTAACACCAAGTATCATCAAGATTTGTTAAAAAAAATATTTGCTGGTATTTTGGAAACTCGTTATTTCTTAGAAGCTTGGCAACCCCTCTCAATAAAAGTGCTTTTCCACAGTCTGTGCCTAGGGCTACTTGAAGAGGAAACAAACCATAGAGACAAAACTGAGAACTCCTTTATTTTGTCAAGTTTCAAAGAGCTACTACAAACCATGTTGGATTTAGAGTTCCAAATTCATCTATCTATATAGGAGAGAAGAGAGGGTAACCTGAAAATATAAACTGCTACTGTAGACGAACGCTTCAACCTAGTAGAACAAAATTTGGTGAGCCAAGTGGGATTTGTGTACTGATCATTACCACCAAGTATCATCAAGATTGGGTGAAAAAATATTTGCTGGTATTTCGGAAACTCGTTATTTCTTGGAAGATTGGCAACCCCTCTGAATGAAAGTGCTTTTCCACAATCTGTGCCTAGGGCTACTTTAAGAGGAAACAAACCATAGAGACAAAACTGAGAACTACTTTTTTTTCTGTCAAGTTTCAAAGAGCTACTACAAACCATGTTGGATTTAGAGTTCCAAAATCATCTATCTATATAGGAGAGAACAGAGTGAAACCTACATATAATAACTGCTACTATAGACAAACGCTTCATCCTAGAAGAACACAATTTGGTCAGCCAAGTGGGTTTTGTGTACTGATCATTACCACCACGTATCATCAAGATTGGTGAAAAAATATTTGCTGGTATTTCGGAAACTCCTTATTTCTTAGAAGCTTGACAACCCCTCTCAATGAAAGTGCTTTTCCACAGTCTGTGCCTAGGGCTACTTGAAGAGGAAACAAACCATAGAGACAAATCTGAGAACACCTTTATTTTGTCAAGTTTTAAAGAGCTACTACAAACCATGTTGGATTTAGAGTTCCAAATTCATGTATCTATATAGGACAGAACAGAGTGAAACCTAAAAATAAAAACTGCTACTAGAGACGAACGCATCAAACTAGAAGAACACAATTTGGTGAGTAAAGTCTGATTTTTGTACTGATTATTACCACCAAGTATCATCAAGATTGGGTGAAAAAATATTTGCTTGTATTTTGGAAACCCATTATTTCTTAGAAGCTTGACAACCCCTCTCAATGAAAGTGCTTTTTCACAGTCTGTGCCTAGGGCTACTTTAAGAGGAAACAAACCATAGAGACAAAACTGAGAACAACTTTTTTCTGTCAAGTTTCAAAGAGCTACTACAAACCATGTTGGATTTAGAGTTCCAAATTCATCTATCTATATAGGGGAGAACAGAGTGAAACCTAAATGTAAAAACTGCTACTGTAGACGAACGCTTCAATCTAGAAGGACAAAGTTTGGTGAGCTTAGTGGGACTTGTCTACCGATCATTACCACCAAGTATCATCAAGATTGGTTAAATAAATATTTGGTGCTATTTCGGAAACTCGTTATTTCTTAGAAGCTTGGCAACCCCTCTCAATGAAAGTGATTTTCCACAGTCTGTTCCAAGGGCTACTTGAAGAGGAAACAAGCCATAGAGACAAAACTGAGAACTCCGTTATTTTGTCAAGTGTCAAAGAGCTACTACAAACCATGTTGGATTTAGAGTTCCAAAGTCATCTATCTATATAGGAGAGAACAGAGTGAAACCTAAAAATAAAAACCGCTATTGTAAACGAACGCTTCAACCTAGAAGAACAAAATTGGTGAGCCAAGTTGGATTTGTGTACTTGTCATTACCACCACCTATCATGAAGATTTGGTGAAAAAATATTTGCTGGTATTTCGAAAACTCGTAATTTCTTGGAAGCTTGGCAACCCCTTTCAATGAAAGTGCTTTTCCACAGTCTCTGCGTACGGCTACTTGAAGAGGAAACAAATCATAGAGACAAAACAGAGAACTCCTTTATTTTGTCAAGTTTCAAAGAGCTACTACAAACCATGTTGGATTTAGAGTTCCAAATTCATCTATCTATATAGAGAGAAGAGAGGGAATCCTAAAAATATAAACTGCTACTGTAGACGAACGCTTCAACATAGTAGAACAAAATTTGGTGAGCCAAGTGGGATTAGTGTACTGATCATTATCACCAAATATCATCAAGATTGGGTGAAAAAATATTTGCTGGTATTTCGGAAACTCGATATTTCTTGGAAGATAGTCAACCCCTCTCAATGAAAGTGCTTTTCCACAGTCTGTGCCTAGGGCTACTTTAAGAGGAAATAAACCATAGAGACAAAACTGAGAACTACTTTTTTTTTTCAAGTTCCAAAAAGCTACTACAACCAAGTTGGATATAGAGTTCCAAATTCATCTATCTATATAGGAGAGAACAGAGTGAAACCTACATATAATAACTGCTACTGTAGACGAACGCTTCAACGTAGAAGAACACAATATGGTGAGTCAACTGGGATTTGTGTGCTGATCATTACCACCACATATCATCAAGATTGGGTGAAAAAATATTTGCTGGTATTTCGGAAACTCGTTATTTCTTAGAAGCTTGGCAACCCCTCTCAATGAAAGCGGTTTTCCACAGTCTGTGCCTAGGTCTACTTGAAGAAAAAACAAACCATAGAGACAAAACTGGGAACTACTTTATTTTATCAAGTGTCAATGAGCTACTACAAACCATGTTTCGTTTAAGTTCCAAATTTATCTATCTATATAGGAGAGAACAGAGTGAAACCTAAATATAAAAACAGCTACTGTAGACGAACGATTAAACCTTGAAGAATAAAATTTGGTGAGCCACGTGGGATTTGTGTACTGATCAATGCCACCAAGTATCATCAAGATTGGGTGAAAAAATATTTGCTGGTTTTTCGGAAACTCGTAATTTCTTGGAAGCTTGGCATCCCCTCTCAATGAAAGCGGTTTTCCACAGTCTGTGCCTAGGTCTACTTGATGAAAAAACAAACCATAGAGACAAATCTGAGAACTCCTTTATTTTGTCAAGTTCAAAAAGAGCTACTACTAACCATGTTGGATTTAGAGTTCCAAATTCATCCATCTATATAGGAGAGAACAGAGTGAAAACTAAATATAAAAACTGCTACTGTAGACGAACGCTTCAACCTAGAAGAACACAATTTGGTGAGCCAATTGGGACTTGTGTACCGATCATTACCACCAAGTATCATCAAGATTGGCTGAAAAAATATTTGCTGGTATTTCGTAAACTAGTTATTTCTTGGAAGCTTGGCAACCCCTTTCAATGAAAGTGCTTTTCCACAGTCTCTGCTTAGGGTTACTTGAAGAGGAAACAAATCATAGAGACAAAACGGTGAACTCCTTTATTTTGTCAAGTTTCAAAGAGCACTACAAAACCATGTTGGATTTAGAGTTCCAAATTCATCTATCTATATAGGAGAGAACAGAGTGAAACCTAAAAATAAAACCTGCTACTGTAAACTAACGCTTCAACGTAGAAGAACACAATTTGTTGAGCCAAGTGGGATTTGTGTACCGATCATTGCCACCAAGTATCATCAAAATTGGGTGAAAAAATATTTGCTGGTATTTGGTAAACTCGTTATATCTTGGAAGCTTAGCAACCCCTTTCAATGAAAGTGCTTTTCCACAGTCTCTGATTACGGCTACTTGAAGAGGAAACAAATCATATACACAAAACTGAGAACTACTTTATTTTGTCAAGTTTCAAAGAGCTACTACAAACCATGTTGGATTCAGACTTCCAAATTCATGTATCTATATAGGGGAGGACAGAGTGAAACCTAAAAATAAAAACTGCTACTGTAGACAAACGCTTCAACCTAGATGAACAATATTTGGTGAGCCAAGTGGGATTTGTGTACTGATCATTACCACCAAGTATCATCAAGATCTGGTGAAAAAAATTTGCTGGTATTTCGGAAACTCCTTATTTCTTAGAACTTGGCAACCCCTCTCTATGAAAGTGCAGTTCCACAGTTTGTGCCTAGGGCTACTTGAAGAGGAAACAAACCATAGAGACAAAACTGAGAACTCCTTTATTTTGTCAAGTTTCAAAGATCTACTACAAACCATGTTGTATTTAGAGTTCCAAATTCATCTCTCTATATAGGAGAGAACAGAGTGGAACCTACATATTAAAACTGCTACTGTGGACGAATGCTGCAACCTAAAAGAACACAATTTGGTGAGCCAAGTGGGATTTTTGTACTTGTCATTACGACCAATTATGCTCAAGATTGGGTGAAAAAATATTTGCTGGTATTTCGGAAACTCGTAGTTTCTTGGAAGCGTGGCAACCCCTTTCAATGAAAGTGCTTTCCACAGTCTCTGCTTAGGGCTACTTGAAGAGGAAACAAATCATAGAGACAAAACTGAGAACTCCTTTATTTTGTCATTTTTCAAAGAGCTACTACAAACCATGTTTGATTTAGAGTTCCAAATTCATCTATCTATATAGGAGAGAACAGAGTGAAACCTAAAAATAAAAACTGCTACTGTAAATGAACCCTTCAACCTAGAAGAACAAAATTTGGTGAACCAATGTGATTTGTGTACTTGTCATTACCACCAAATATCATCAAGATTGGGTGAAAAAATATTTGCTGGTATTTCGGAAACTCGTTATTTCTTAGAAGCTTGGAAACACATCTCAATGAAAGTTCTTTTCCACAGTCTGTGCCTAGGGTACTTGAAGAGGAAACAAACCATAGAGAAAAAACTGGGAACTTATTTATTTTGTCAAGTTTCAAAGAGCTACTACAAACCATGTTGGATTTAGAGTTCCAAATTCATGTATCTATATAGGAGAGAACAGAGTGAAACCTAAAAATAAAAACTGCTATTGGAAACGAACGCTTCAACCTAAAAGAACAAAATTTGGTGAGTCAAGTGGGATTTGTGTACCGATCATAACGACCAAGCATCATCAAGATTGGGTGAAAAAATATTTGCTGGTATTTCGGAAACTCGTTATTTCTTAGAAGCTTGGCAACCAATCTGAATGAAAGTGCTTTTCCACAGTCTGTGCTTAGGGCTACTTGAAGAGGAACCCAACCATAGAGACAAAACGGAGAACTATTTTATTTTGTCAAGTTTCAAAGAGCTACTACAAACCATGTTGGATTCAGACTTCCAAATTCATGTATCTATATAGGAGAGAACAGAGTGAAACCTAAAAATAAAAACTGTTACTGTAAACGAACTCTTCAATCTAGAAGAACAAAATTTGGTGAGCCAAGTGGGATTGGTGTACTTGTCATGACCACCACGTATCATCAAGATTGGGTGAAAAAATATTTTCTGGTACTTCGGAAACTCGTAATTTCTTGGAAGCTTGGCAACCCCTTTCAATGAAAGTTCTTTTCCACAGTCTCTGCTTAGGGCTACTTGACGAGGAAACAAACCATAGAGAGAAAACTGAGAACTTCTTTTTTTGTCAAGTTTCAAGGAGTACTACAAACCATGTTGGATTTAGAGTTCCAAATTCATCTATCTATATAGGAGAGAACAGAGTGAAACCTAAATATAAAAACTGCTACTGTAAACGGAAGCTTCAACCTAGAAAAACAAAATTTGGTGAGCCAAGTGGTATTTGTGTACTTGTCATTACCACCATGTATCATCAAGTTTGGGTGAAAAAATACTTGCTGGTATTTCGAAAACTCGTAAGTATTTGGAAGCTTGGCAACCCCTTTCAATGAAAGTGCTTTTAAACAGTCTCTGCTTAGGGCTACATGAAGAGGAAACAAAGAATTGAGAAAAAAGTGAGAACTACTTTATTTTGTCAATTTTCAAAGAGCTACTACAAACCATGTTGGATTTAGAGTTCCAAATTCATCTATCTATACAGGAGAGAACAGAGTGAAACCTACATATAAAAACTGCTACTGTAGATTAAGGCTTCAACCTAGAAGAATAAAATTTGGTGAGCCAAGTGCGATTCTTGTACTGATCATTACCACTAAGTATCATCAAGATTGGGTGAAAAAATATTTGCTGGTATTTCGGAAACTCGTTATTCCTTAGAAGCTTGGCAACCCCTCTCTATGAAAGTGCATTTCCACATTCTGTGCCTAGGGCTACTTGAAGACGAAACAAACCATAGAGACAAAACTGAGAACTCCTTTATTTTGTCAAGTTTCAAAGAGCTACTAAAAAGCATGTTAGATTTAAAGTTCCAAATTCATCTATCTATATAGGAGAGAACAGAGTGGAACTTAATATTAAAACTGCTACTCTAGACAAACGCTTCAACCTAGAAGAACAAAATTTGGTGAGTCAAGTGGGATTTGTGTACTTGTAATTACGACCAAGTATCATCAAGATTGGGTGAAAAAATATTTGCTGGTATTTCGGAAACTCGTAATTTCTTGGAAGCTTGGCAACCCCTTTCAATGAAAGTGCTTTTCGACAGTCTGTGCCTAGGGCTACTTGAAGAGGAAACAAACCATTGAGACAAAACTGAGAACTACTTTATTTTGTCAGGTTTCAAAGAGCTACTACAAACCATGTTGGATTTAGAGTTCCAAATTCATCTATCTATATAGGAGAGAACAGAGTGGAACCTAAATATTAAAACTGCTACTGTAGACGAATGCTTCAACCTAGAAGAACACAATTTGGTGAGCCAAGTGGGATTTGTGTACTTGTAATTACGACCAATTATGCTCAAGTTTGGGTGAAAAAATGTTTGCTGGTATTTCGGAAACTCGTAATTTCTTGGAAGCTTGGCAACCCCTTTCAATGAAAGTGCTTTCCACAGTCTCTGCTTAGGGCTACTTGAAGAGGAAACAAATCATAGACACAAAACTGAGAACTACTTTATTTTGTGAAGTTTCAAAGAGCTACTACAAACCATGTTGTATTTAGAGTTCCAAATTCATGTATCTATATAGGACAGAACAGAGTGAAACCTAAAAATAAAAACTGCTACTAGAGACGAACGTTTCAACCTAGAAGAACAAAATTTGGTGAGCCAAGTGGGATTTGTGTACTTGTCATTACCACCACGTATCATCAAGATTCTGTGAAAAAATGTTTGCTGGTATTTCGGAAACTCGTAATTTCTTGGAAGCTTGGCAACCCCTTTCAATGAATGTGCTTTCCACAGTCTGTGCTAAGGGCTACTTGAAGAGGAAACAAACCATAGAGACAAAACTGAGAACTACTTTATTTTGTCAAGTTTCAAAGAGCTACTACAACCATGTTGCAATTAGAGTTCCAAATTCATTTATATATATAGGAGAGAACAGAGTGAAACCTAAATATAAAAACTGCTACTGTAGACGAACGCTTCAACCTAGAAGAAAAAATTTGGTGAGCCAAGTGGGATTTGTGTACTGATCATTACCACCAAGTATCTTCAAGATCGGGTGAAAAAACATTTGCTTGTATTTCGGAAACTCGTTATTTCTTAGAAGTTTGGCAGCTCCTCTCAATGAAATTGCTTTTCCACAGTCTGTGCCTAGGGTACTTGAAGAGGAAACAAACCATAGAGACCAAACTGAGAACTTCTTTATTTTGTCAAATTTCAAGGAGATACTACAAACCATGTTGGTTTTAGAGTTCCAAATTCATCTATCTATATAGGAGAGAACAGAGTGAAACCTAAAAATAAAAACTGCTACTGTAAACGATCGCTTCAACCTAGAAGAACAAAATTTGGTGAGCCACGTGGGATTTGTGTACTGATCATTATCAGCAAGTATCATCAAGATTGGGTGAAAAAATATTTGCTGGTATTTCTGAAACTCGTAATTTCTTGGAAGCTTGGCAACCCCTTTCAATGAAAGTGCTTTCCAAAAGTCTGTGCCTAGGGCTACTTGAAGAGGAAACAAACCATAGAGAGAAAACTGATAACTACTTTATTTTGTCAAGTTTCAAAGAGCTACTACAAACGATGTTGCAATTAGAGTTCCAAATTCATCTATCTATATAGGAGAGAACAGAGTGAAACCTAAATATAAAAACTGGTACTGTAGACCAACTCTTCAACGGAGAAGAACAAAATTTGTTGAGCCAAGTGCGATTGGAGTACTGATGATTACCACCAAGCATCATCAAGATTGGGTAAAAAATATTTGCTGGTATTTCGTAAACTCGTTATTTCTTAGAAGTTTTGCAACTCCTCTCAATGAAAGTGCTTTTCCACAGTCTGTGACTAGGGTACTTGAAGAGGAAACAAACCATGGAGACAATACTGAGAATTCCTTTATTTTGTCAAGTTTCAAAGAGCTACTACAAACCATGTTGGATTTTAGTTCCAAATTCATCTATCTGTAAAGGGGAGAACAGAGGGAAACCTAAATATATAAACTGCTACTGTAAATGAACGCTTCAACCTAGAAGAACAAAATATGGTGAGTCAAGTGGCTTTGTGTACCGATCATTACCACCAAGTATCATCAAGATTGGGTGAAAAAATATTTGCTGGTATTTCGGAAACTCGTTATTTCTTGGAAGCTTGGAAACCCCTTTCAATGAAAGTGCTTTTCCACAGTATGTGCCTAGGGCTACTTGAAGAGGAATCAAACCAGAGGGACACAACTAAGAACTCCTTTATTTTGTCAAGTTTTAAAGAGCTACTAAAAACCATGTTGGATTCAGACTTCCAAATTCATGTATCTATATAGGAGAGAACAGAGTGAAACCTAAATATAAAATCTGCTACTGTAAACGAACGCTTTCAACATAGAAGAACAAAATTTGGTGAGCCAAGTGGGATTTCTTTACCAATCATTACCACCAAGTATCATCAAGATTTGGTGAAAAAATATTTGGTGGTATATCGGAAACTCGTAATTTCTTGGAAGCTTGGCAACCCCTTTCTATGAAAGTGCTTTACCACAGTCTGTGCCTAGGGCTACTTGAAGAGGAAACAAACCATAGAGACAAAACTGAGAACTCCTTTATTTTGTCAAGTGTCAAAGGGCTACTACAAACCATGTTTGATTCAGACTTCCAAATTAAGGATCTATATAGGAGAGAACAGAGTGAAACCTAAATATAAAAACTGCTACTGTAAACGAAAGCTTCAACCTAGAAGAACAAAATTTGGTGAGCCAAATGGTATTTGTGTACTTGTCATTACCAACATGTATCATCAAGTTTGGGTGAAAAAATACTTGCTGGTATTTCGAAAACTCGGAAGTATTTGGAAGCTTGGCAACCCATTTCAATGAAAGTGCTTTTCCACAGTCTCTGCTTAGGGCTACATGAAGAGGAAACAAACCATTGAGAAAAAACTGAGAACTACTTTATTTTGTCAAGTTTCAAAGAGCTACTACAAACCATGTTGGATTTAGAGTTCCAAATTCATCTATCTATATAGGAGAGAACAGAGTGGAACCTAAATATTAAAACTGCTACTGTAGACGAATGCTTCAACCTAGAAGAACACAATTTGGTGAGCCAAGTGGGATTTGTGTACTTGTAATTACGACAAATTATCCTCAAGATTGGGTGAAAAAATGTTTGCTGGTATTTCAGAAACTCGTAATTTCTTGGAAGCTTGGCAACCCCTTTCAATGAAAGTGCTTTCCACAGTCTCTGCTTAGGGCTACTTGAAGAGGAAACAAATCATAGACACAAAACTGAGAACTCCTTTATTTTGTCAAGTTTCAAAGAGCTAGTACAAACCATGTTGGATTTAGAGTTCCAAATTCATGTATCTATATAGGACAGAACAGAGTGAAACCTAAAAATAAAAACTGCTACTAGAGACGAACGTTTCAACCTAGAAGAACAAAATTTGGTGAGCCAAGTGGGATTTGTGTACTTGTCATTACCACCACGTATCATCAAGATTCTGTGAAAAAATGTTTGCTGGTATTTCGGAAACTCGTAATTTCTTGGAAGCTTGGCAACCCCTTTCAATGAATGTGCTTTCCACAGTCTGTGCCAAGGGCTACTTGAAGAGGAAACAAACCATAGAGACAAAACTGAGAACTACTTTATTTTCTCAAGTTTCAAAGAGCTACTACAAACCATGTTGCAATTAGAGTTCCAAATTCATTTATATATATAGGAGAGAACAGAGTGAAACCTAAATATAAAAACTGCTACTGTAGACGAACGCTTCAACCTAGAAGAAAAAAATTTGGTGAGCCAAGTGGGATTTGTGTACTGATCATTACCACCAAGTATCATCAAGATCGGGTGAAAAAACATTTGCTTGTATTTCGGAAACTCGTTATTTCTTAGAAGTTTGGCAACTCCTCTCAATGAAATTGCTTTTCCACAGTCTGTGCCTAGGGTACTTGAAGAGGAAACAAACCATAGAGACCAAACTGAGAACTCCTTTATTTTGTCAAATTTCAAGGAGATACTACAAACCATGTTGGTTTTAGAGTTCCAAATTCATCTATCTATATAGGAGAGAACAGAGTGAAACCTAAAAATAAAAACTGCTACTGTAAACGATCGCTTCAACCTAGAAGAACAAAATTTGGTGAGCCACGTGGGATTTGTGTACTGATCATTACCAGCAAGTATCATCAAGATTGGGTGAAAAAATATTTGCTGGTATTTCTGAAACTCGTAATTTCTTGGAAGCTTGGCAACCCCTTTCAATGAAAGTGCTTTCCAAAAGTCTGTGCCTAGGGCTACTTGAAGAGGAAACAAACCATAGAGAGAAAACTGATAACTACTTTATTTTGTCAAGTTTCAAAGAGCTACTACAAACGATGTTGCAATTAGAGTTCCAAATTCATCTATCTATATAGGAGAGAACAGAGTGAAACCTAAATATAAAAACTGGTACTGTAGACCAACTCTTCAACGGAGAAGAACAAAATTTGTTGAGCCAAGTGCGATTGGAGTACTGATGATTACCACCAAGTATCATCAAGATTGGGTAAAAAATATTTGCTGGTATTTCGTAAACGCGTTATTTCTTAGAAGTTTTGCAACTCCTCTCAATGAAAGTGCTTTTCCACAGTCTGTGACTAGGGTACTTGAAGAGGAAACAAACCATAGAGACAATACTGAGAATTCCTTTATTTTGTCAAGTTTCAAAGAGCTACTACAAACCATGTTGGATTTTAGTTCCAAATTCATCTATCTGTAAAGGGGAGAACAGAGGGAAACCTAAATATATAAACTGCTACTGTAAATGAACGCTTCAACCTAGAAGAACAAAATATGGTGAGTCAAGTGGCTTTGTGTACCGATCATTACCACCAAGTATCATCAAGATTGGGTGAAAAAATATTTGCTGGTATTTCGGAAACTCGTAATTTCTTGGAAGCTTGGCAACCCCTTTCAATGAAAGTGCTTTCCAAAAGTCTGTGCCTAGGGCTACTTGAAGAGGAAACAAACCATAGAGAGAAAACTGATAACTAGTTTATTTTGTCAAGTTTCAAAGAGCTACTACAAACGATGTTGAAATTAGAGTTCCAAATTCATGTATCTATATAGTAGAGAACAGAGTGAAACCTAAATATAAAATCTGCTACTGTAAACGAACGCTTTCAACATAGAAGAACAAAATTTGGTGAGCCAAGTGGGATTTGTTTACCAATCATTACCACCAAGTATCATCAAGATTTGGTGAAAAAATATTTGCTGGTATATCGGAAACTCGTAATTTCTTGGAAGCTTGGCAACCCCTTTCTATGAAAGTGCTTTACCACAGTCTGTGCCTAGGGCTACTTGAAGAGGAAACAAACCATAGAGACAAAACTGAGAACTCCTTTATTTTGTCAAGTGTCAAAGGGCTACTACAAACCATGTTTGATTCAGACTTCCAAATTAAGGATCTATATAGGAGAGAACAGAGTGAAACCTAAATATAAAAACTGCTACTGTAAACGAAAACTTCAACCTAGAAGAACAAAATTTGGTGAGCCAAATGGTATTTGTGTACTTGTCATTACCACCATGTATCATCAAGTTTGGGTGAAAAAATACTTGCTGGTATTTCGAAAACTCGGAACTATTTGGAAGCTTGGCAACCCATTTCAATGAAAGTGCTTTTCCACAGTCTCTGCTTAGGGCTACATGAAGAGGAAACAAACCATTGAGAAAAAACTGAGAACTACTTTATTTTGTCAAGTTTCAAAGAGCTACTACAAACCATGTTGGATTTAGAGTTCCAAATTCATCTATCTATATAGGAGAGAACAGAGTGGAACCTAAATATTAAAACTGCTACTGTAGACGAATGCTTCAACCTAGAAGAACACAATTTGGTGAGCCAAGTGGGATTTGTGTACTTGTAATTACGACAAATTATCCTCAAGATTGGGTGAAAAAATGTTTGCTGGTATTTCAGAAACTCGTAATTTCTTGGAGCTTGGCAACCCCTTTCAATGAAAGTGCTTTCCACAGTCTCTGCTTAGGGCTACTTGAAGAGGAAACAAATCATAGACACAAAACTGAGAACTCCTTTATTTTGTCAAGTTTCAAAGAGCTAGTACAAACCATGTTGGATTTAGAGTTCCAAATTCATGTATCTATATAGGACAGAACAGAGTGAAACCTAAAAATAAAAACTGCTACTAGAGACGAACGTTTCAACCTAGAAGAACAAAATTTGGTGAGCCAAGTGGGATTTGTGTACTTGTCATTACCACCACGTATCATCAAGATTGGGTGAAAAAATGTTTGCTGGTATTTCGGAAACTCGTAATTTCTTGGAAGCTTCGCAACCCCTTTCAATGAATGTGCTTTCCACAGTCTGTGCCAAGGGCTACTTGAAGAGGAAACAAACCATAGAGACAAAACTGAGAACTACTTTATTTTCTCAAGTTTCAAAGAGCTACTACAAACCATGTTGCAATTAGAGTTCCAAATTCATTTATCTATATAGGAGAGAACAGAGTGAAACCTAAATATAAAAACTGCTACTGTAGACGAACGCTTCAACCTAGAAGAAAAAAATTTGGTGAGCCAAGTGGGATTTGTGTACTGATCATTACCACCAAGTATCATCAAGATCGGGTGAAAAAACATTTGCTTGTATTTCGGAAACTCGTTATTTCTTAGAAGTTTGGCAACTCCTCTCAATGAAATTGCTTTTCCACAGTCTGTGCCTAGGGTACATGAAGTGGAAACAAACCATAGAGACCAAACTGAGAACTCCTTTATTTTGTCAAGTTTCAAGGAGCTACTACAAACCATGTTGGTTTTAGAGTTCCAAATTCATCTATCTATATAGGAGAGAACAGAGTGAAACCTAAAATTAAAAAGTGCTACTGTAAACGATCGCTTCAACCTAGAAGAACAAAATTTGGTGAGCCAAGTGGGATTGGTGTACTGATCATTACCAGCAAGTATCATCAAGATTGGGTGAAAAAATATTTGCTGGTATTTCTGAAACTCGTAATTTCTTGGAAGCTTGGCAACCCCTTTCAATGAAAGTGCTTTCCAAAAGTCTGTGCCTAGGGCTACTTGAAGAGGAAACAAACCATAGAGAGAAAACTGATAACTACTTTATTTTGTCAAGTTTCAAAGAGCTACTACAAACGATGTTGAAATTAGAGTTCCAAATTCATCTATCTATATAGGAGAGAACAGAGTGAAACCTAAATATAAAAACTGGTACTGTAGACGAACTCTTCAACGGAGAAGAACAAAATTTGTTGAGCCAAGTGCGATTGGAGTACTGATGATTACCACCAAGTATCATCAAGATTGGGTAAATTATATTTGCTGGTATTTCGTAAACTCGTTATTTCTTAGAAGTTTTGCAACTCCTCTCAATGAAAGTGCTTTTCCACAGTCTGTGCCTAGGGTACTTGAAGAGGAAACAAACCATAGAGACAAAACTGAGAACTCCTTTATTTTGTCAAGTTTCAAAGAGCTACTACAAACCATGTTGGATTTTAGTTCCAAATTCATCTATCTGTAAAGGGGAGAACAGAGGGAAACCTAAATATATAAACTGCTACTGTAAAAATATATAAACTGCTACTTCAACCTAGAAGAACAAAATATGGTGAGTCAAGTGGCTTTGTGTACCGATCATTACCACCAAGTATCATCAAGATTGGGTGAAAAAATATTTGCTGGTATTTCGGAAACTCGTTATTTCTTGGAAGCTTGGAAACCCCTTTCAATGAAAGTGCTTTTCCACAGTATGTGCATAGGGCTACTTGAAGAGGAAACAAACCAGAGGGACAAAACTGAGAACTCCTTTATTTTGTCAAGTTTCAAAGAGCTACTACAAACCATGTTGGATTTAGAGTTCCAAATTCATCTATCTATATATTAGAGAACAGAGGGAAACCTAAATATAAAAAACTGCTACTGTATACGAAGGCTTCAACCTAGAAGAACAAAATATGGTGAGCCAAGTGGGATTTGTGCACTGATCACTACCACCAAGTTTCATCAAGATTTTGTGAAAAATATTTGCTGGTATTTAGGAAACTCATTATTTCTTAGAAGTTTTGCAACTCCTCTCAATGAAAGTGCTTTTCCACAGTCTGTGCCTAGGGTACTTGAAGAGGAAACAAACCATAGAGACAAAACTGAGAACTCCTTTATTTTGTCAAGTTTCAAAGAGCTACTACAAACCATGTTGGATTTTAGTTCCAAATTCATCTATCTGTAAAGGGGAGAACAGAGGGAAACCTAAATATATAAACTGCTACTGTAAATGAACGCTTCAACCTAGAAGAGCAAAATATGGTGAGTCAAGTGGCTTTGTGTACCGATCATTACCACCAAGTTTTATCAAGATTGGGTGAAAAAATATTTGCTGGTATTTCGGAACCTCGTTATTTTTTAGAAGCTTGGCAACCCCTCTCAATGAAAGTGCTTTTCCACAGTCTGTGCCTAGGGCTACTTGAAGCGGAAACAACCCATAAAAACAAATCTTAGAACTCCTTTATTTTGTCAAGTTTCAAAGAGCTACTACAAACCATGTTGGATTTAGAGTTCCAAATTCATCTATCTATATAGGAGAGATCAGAGGGAAACCTAAAAATATAAACTGCTACTGTAAACGAACGCTTCAAACTAGAAGAACAAAATTTGGTTAGTCAAGTGGGATTTATGTACCGATCATTACCACCAAGTATCATCAAGATTGGCTGAAAAAATATTTGCTGGTATTTCGGAAACTCGTTATTTCTTGGTAGCTTGGCAACTCCTTTCAATGTAAGTGCTTTTCGACACTCTGTGCCTAGGGCTACTTGAAGAGGAAACAAACCATAGAGACAAAACTGAGAACTACTTTATTTTGTCAAGTTTCAAAGAGCTACTACAAACTATGTTGGATTTAGTGTTCCACATTCATCTATCTATATAAGAAAGAACAGAGTGAAACCTACATATGAAAACTGCTACTGTAGACAAACGCTTCAACCTAGTAGAACACAATTTGGTGAGCCTAGTGAGATTTGTGCACTGATCACTACCACCAAGTATCATCAAGATTTTGTGAAAAATATTTGCTGGTATTTAGGAAACCCGTTATTTCTTACAAGCTTGGCAAACCCTCTCAATGAAAGTGCTTTTCCACAGTCTGTGCCTAGGGCTACTTGAAGAGGAAACAAACCATAGAGACAAAAATGAGAACTCCTTTATTTTGTCATGTTTCAAAGAGCTACTACAAACCATGTTGGATTTAGAGTTCCAAATTCATCTATCTATATAGTAGAGAACAGAGTGGAACCTAAATATTAAAACTGCTGCTGTAGACAAACGCTTCAACCTAGAAGAACACAATTTGGTGAGTCAAGTGGGATTGTGTACTTGTCATTACGACTAATTTTCCTCAAGATTGGGTTAAAAATATTTGCTGGTATTTCTGAAACTCGTAATTTCTTGGAAGCTTGGCAACCCCTTTCAATGAAAGTGCTTTCCACAGTCTCTGCTTAGGGCTACTTGAAGAGGAAACAAATCATAGACACAAAACTGAGAACTCCTTTATTTTGTCAAGTTTCAAAGAGCTAGTACAAACCATGTTGGATTTAGAGTTCCAAATTCATGTATCTATATAGGACAGAACAGAGTGAAACCTAAAAATAAAAACTGCTACTAGAGACGAACGTTTCAACCTAGAAGAACAAAATTTGGTGAGCCAAGTGGGATTTGTGTACTTGTCATTACCACCACGTATCATCAAGATTGGGTGATAAAATGTTTGCTGGTATTTCGGAAACTCGTAATTTCTTGGAAGCTTGGCAACCCCTTTCAATGAATGTGCTTTCCACAGTCTGTGCCAAGGGCTACTTGAAGAGGAAACAAACCATAGAGACAAAACTGAGAACTACTTTATTTTCTCAAGTTTCAAAGAGCTACTACAAACCATGTTGCAATTAGAGTTCCAAATTCATTTATCTATATAGGAGAGAACAGAGTGAAACCTAAATATAAAAACTGCTACTGTAGACGAACGCTTCAACCTAGAAGAAAAAAATTTGGTGGGCCAAGTGGGATTTGTGTACTGATCATTACCACCAAGTTTCATCAAGATTTTGTGAAAAATATTTGCTGGTATTTAGGAAACTCATTATTTCTTAGAAGTTTTGCAACTCCTCTCAATGAAAGTGCTTTTCCACAGTCTGTGCCTAGGGTACTTGAAGAGGAAACAAACCATAGAGACAAAACTGAGAACTCCTTTATTTTGTCAAGTTTCAAAGAGCTACTACAAACCATGTTGGATTTTAGTTCCAAATTCATCTATCTGTAAAGGGGAGAACAGAGGGAAACCTAAATATATAAACTGCTACTGTAAATGAACGCTTCAACCTAGAAGAGCAAAATATGGTGAGTCAAGTGGCTTTGTGTACCGATCATTACCACCAAGTATCATCAAGATTGGGTGAAAAAATATTTGCTGGTATTTCGGAACCTCGTTATTTTTTAGAAGCTTGGCAACCCCTCTCAATGAAAGTGCTTTTCCACAGTCTGTGCCTAGGGCTACTTGAAGCGGAAACAACCCATAAAAACAAAACTTAGAACTCCTTTATTTTGTCAAGTTTCAAAGAGCTACTACAAACCATGTTGGATTTAGAGTTCCAAATTCATCTATCTATATAGGAGAGATCAGAGGGAAACCTAAAAATATAAACTGCTACTGTAAACGAACGCTTCAAACTAGAAGAACAAAATTTGGTTAGTCAAGTGGGATTTATGTACCGATCATTACCACCAAGTATCATCAAGATTGGCTGAAAAAATATTTGCTGGTATTTCGGAAACTCGTTATTTCTTGGTAGCTTGGCAACTCCTTTCAATGTAAGTGCTTTTCGACACTCTGTGCCTAGGGCTACTTGAAGAGGAAACAAACCATAGAGACAAAACTGAGAACTACTTTATTTTGTCAAGTTTCAAAGACCTACTACAAACTATGTTGGATTTAGTGTTCCACATTCATCTATCTATATAAGAAAGAACAGAGTGAAACCTACATATGAAAACTGCTACTGTAGACAAACGCTTCAACCTAGTAGAACACAATTTGGTGAGCCTAGTGAGATTTGTGCACTGATCACTACCACCAAGTATCATCAAGATTTTGTGAAAAATATTTGCTGGTATTTAGGAAACTCGTTATTTCTTACAAGCTTGGCAAACCCTCTCAATGAAAGTGCTTTTCCACAGTCTGTGCCTAGGGCTACTTGAAGAGGAAACAAACCATAGAGACAAAAATGAGAACTCCTTTATTTTGTCATGTTTCAAAGAGCTACTACAAACCATGTTGGATTTAGAGTTCCAAATTCATCTATCTATATAGGAGAGAACAGAGTGGAACCTAAATATTAAAACTGCTGCTGTAGACAAACGCTTCAACCTAGAAGAACACAATTTGGTGAGTCAAGTGGGATTGTGTACTTGTCATTACGACTAATTTTCCTCAAGATTGGGTTAAAAATATTTGCTGGTATTTCTGAAACTCGTAATTTCTTGGAAGCTTGGCAACCCCTTTCAATGAAAGTGCTTTCCACAGTCTCTGCTTAGGGCTACTTGAAGAGGAAACAAATCATAGACACAAAACTGAGAACTCCTTTATTTTGTCAAGTTTCAAAGAGCTAGTACAAACCATGTTGGATTTAGAGTTCCAAATTCATGTATCTATATAGGACAGAACAGAGTGAAACCTAAAAATAAAAACTGCTACTAGAGACGAACGTTTCAACCTAGAAGAACAAAATTTGGTGAGCCAAGTGGGATTTGTGTACTTGTCATTACCACCACGTATCATCAAGATTGGGTGAAAAAATGTTTGCTGGTATTTCGGAAACTCGTAATTTCTTGGAAGCTTGGCAACCCCTTTCAATGAATGTGCTTTCCACAGTCTGTGCCAAGGGCTACTTGAAGAGGAAACAAACCATAGAGACAAAACTGAGAACTACTTTATTTTCTCAAGTTTCAAAGAGCTACTACAAACCATGTTGCAATTAGAGTTCCAAATTCATTTATCTATATAGGAGAGAACAGAGTGAAACCTAAATATAAAAACTGCTACTGTAGACGAACGCTTCAACCTAGAAGAAAAAAATTTGGTGGGCCAAGTGGGATTTGTGTACTGATCATTACCACCAAGTTTCATCAAGATTTTGTGAAAAATATTTGCTGGTATTTAGGAAACTCATTATTTCTTAGAAGTTTTGCAACTCCTCTCAATGAAAGTGCTTTTCCACAGTCTGTGCCTAGGGTACTTGAAGAGGAAACAAACCATAGAGACAAAACTGAGAACTCCTTTATTTTGTCAAGTTTCAAAGAGCTACTACAAACCATGTTGGATTTTAGTTCCAAATTCATCTATCTGTAAAGGGGAGAACAGAGGGAAACCTAAATATATAAACTGCTACTGTAAATGAACGCTTCAACCTAGAAGAGCAAAATATGGTGAGTCAAGTGGCTTTGTGTACCGATCATTACCACCAAGTATCATCAAGATTGGGTGAAAAAATATTTGCTGGTATTTCGGAACCTCGTTATTTTTTAGAAGCTTGGCAACCCCTCTCAATGAAAGTGCTTTTCCACAGTCTGTGCCTAGGGCTACTTGAAGCGGAAACAACCCATAAAAACAAAACTTAGAACTCCTTTATTTTGTCAAGTTTCAAAGAGCTACTACAAACCATGTTGGATTTAGAGTTCCAAATTCATCTATCTATATAGGAGAGATCAGAGGGAAACCTAAAAATATAAACTGCTACTGTAAACGAACGCTTCAAACTAGAAGAACAAAATTTGGTTAGTCAAGTGGGATTTATGTACCGATCATTACCACCAAGTATCATCAAGATTGGCTGAAAAAATATTTGCTGGTATTTCGGAAACTCGTTATTTCTTGGTAGCTTGGCAACTCCTTTCAATGTAAGTGCTTTTCGACACTCTGTGCCTAGGGCTACTTGAAGAGGAAACAAACCATAGAGACAAAACTGAGAACTACTTTATTTTGTCAAGTTTCAAAGAGCTACTACAAACTATGTTGGATTTAGTGTTCCACATTCATCTATCTATATAAGAAAGAACAGAGTGAAACCTACATATGAAAACTGCTACTGTAGACAAACGCTTCAACCTAGTAGAACACAATTTGGTGAGCCTAGTGAGATTTGTGCACTGATCACTACCACCAAGTATCATCAAGATTTTGTGAAAAATATTTGCTGGTATTTAGGAAACTCGTTATTTCTTACAAGCTTGGCAAACCCTCTCAATGAAAGTGCTTTTCCACAGTCTGTGCCTAGGGCTACTTGAAGAGGAAACAAACCATAGAGACAAAAATGAGAACTCCTTTATTTTGTCATGTTTCAAAGAGCTACTACAAACCATGTTGGATTTAGAGTTCCAAATTCATCTATCTATATAGGAGAGAACAGAGTGGAACCTAAATATTAAAACTGCTGCTGTAGACAAACGCTTCAACCTAGAAGAACACAATTTGGTGAGTCAAGTGGGATTGTGTACTTGTCATTACGACTAATTTTCCTCAAGATTGGGTTAAAAATATTTGCTGGTATTTCTGAAACTCGTAATTTCTTGGAAGCTTGGCAACCCCTTTCAATGAAAGTGCTTTCCACAGTCTCTGCTTAGGGCTACTTGAAGAGGAAACAAATCATAGACACAAAACTGAGAACTCCTTTATTTTGTCAAGTTTCAAAGAGCTAGTACAAACCATGTTGGATTTAGAGTTCCAAATTCATGTATCTATATAGGACAGAACAGAGTGAAACCTAAAAATAAAAACTGCTACTAGAGACGAACGTTTCAACCTAGAAGAACAAAATTTGGTGAGCCAAGTGGGATTTGTGTACTTGTCATTACCACCACGTATCATCAAGATTGGGTGAAAAAATGTTTGCTGGTATTTCGGAAACTCGTAATTTCTTGGAAGCTTGGCAACCCCTTTCAATGAATGTGCTTTCCACAGTCTGTGCCAAGGGCTACTTGAAGAGGAAACAAACCATAGAGACAAAACTGAGAACTACTTTATTTTCTCAAGTTTCAAAGAGCTACTACAAACCATGTTGCAATTAGAGTTCCAAATTCATTTATCTATATAGGAGAGAACAGAGTGAAACCTAAATATAAAAACTGCTACTGTAGACGAACGCTTCAACCTAGAAGAAAAAAATTTGGTGGGCCAAGTGGGATTTGTGTACTGATCATTACCACCAAGTTTCATCAAGATTTTGTGAAAAATATTTGCTGGTATTTAGGAAACTCATTATTTCTTTGAAGTTTTGCAACTCCTCTCAATGAAAGTGCTTTTCCACAGTCTGTGCCTAGGGTACTTGAAGAGGAAACAAACCATAGAGACAAAACTGAGAACTCCTTTATTTTGTCAAGTTTCAAAGAGCTACTACAAACCATGTTGGATTTTAGTTCCAAATTCATCTATCTGTAAAGGGGAGAACAGAGGGAAACCTAAATATATAAACTGCTACTGTAAATGAACGCTTCAACCTAGAAGAGCAAAATATGGTGAGTCAAGTGGCTTTGTGTACCGATCATTACCACCAAGTATCATCAAGATTGGGTGAAAAAATATTTGCTGGTATTTCGGAACCTCGTTATTTTTTAGAAGCTTGGCAACCCCTCTCAATGAAAGTGCTTTTCCACAGACTGTGCCTAGGGCTACTTGAAGCGGAAACAACCCATAAAACAAAACTTAGAACTCCTTTATTTTGTCAAGTTTCAAAGAGCTACTACAAACCATGTTGGATTTAGAGTTCCAAATTCATCTATCTATATAGGAGAGATCAGAGGGAAACCTAAAAATATAAACTGCTACTGTAAACGAACGCTTCAAACTAGAAGAACAAAATTTGGTTAGTCAAGTGGGATTTATGTACCGATCATTACCACCAAGTATCATCAAGATTGGCTGAAAAAATATTTGCTGGTATTTCGGAAACTCGTTATTTCTTGGTAGCTTGGCAACTCCTTTCAATGTAAGTGCTTTTCGACACTCTGTGCCTAGGGCTACTTGAAGAGGAAACAAACCATAGAGACAAAACTGAGAACTACTTTATTTTGTCAAGTTTCAAAGAGCTACTACAAACTATGATGGATTTAGTGTTCCACATTCATCTATCTATATAAGAAAGAACAGAGTGAAACCTACATATGAAAACTGCTACTGTAGACAAACGCTTCAACCTAGTAGAACACAATTTAGTGAGCCTAGTGAGATTTGTGCACTGATCACTACCACCAAGTATCATCAAGATTTTGAGAAAAATATTTGCTGGTATTTAGGAAACTCGTTATTTCTTACAAGCTTGGCAAACCCTCTCAATGAAAGTGCTTTTCCACAGTCTGTGCCTAGGGCTACTTGAAGAGGAAACAAACCATAGAGACAAAAATGAGAACTCTTTATTTTGTCATGTTTCAAAGAGCTACTACAAACCATGTTGGATTTAGAGTTCCAAATTCATCTATCTATATAGGAGAGAACAGAGTGGAACCTAAATATTAAAACTGCTGCTGTAGACAAACGCTTCAACCTAGAAGAACACAATTTGGTGAGTCAAGTGGGATTGTGTACTTGTCATTACGACTAATTTTCCTCAAGATTGGGTTAAAAATATTTGCTGGTATTTCTGAAACTCGTAATTTCTTGGAAGCTTGGCAACCCCTTTCAAAGGAAGTGCTTTCCACAGTCTCTGCTTAGGGCTACTTGAAGAGGAAACAAATCATAGACACAAAACTGAGAACTCCTTTATTTTGTCAAGTTTCAAAGAGCTAGTACAAACCATGTTGGATTTAGAGTTCCAAATTCATGTATCTATATAGGACAGAACAGAGTGAAACCTAAAAATAAAAACTGCTACTAGAGACGAACGTTTCAACCTAGAAGAACAAAATTTGGTGAGCCAAGTGGGATTTGTGTACTTGTCATTACCACCACGTATCATCAAGATTGGGTGAAAAAATGTTTGCTGGTATTTCGGAAACTCGTAATTTCTTGGAAGCTTGGCAACCCCTTTCAATGAATGTGCTTTCCACAGTCTGTGCTAAGGGCTACTTGAAGAGGAAACAAACCATAGAGACAAAACTGAGAACTACTTTATTTTCTCAAGTTTCAAAGAGCTACTACAAACCATGTTGCAATTAGAGTTCCAAATTCATTTATCTATATAGGAGAGAACAGAGTGAAAACTAAATATAAAAACTGCTACTGTAGACGAACGCTTCAACCTAGAAGAAAAACATTTGGTGGGCCAAGTGGGATTTGTGTACTGATCATTACCACCAAGTATCATCAAGATCGGGTGAAAAAACATTTGCTTGTATTTCGGAAACTCGTTATTTCTTAGAAGTTTGGCAACTCCTCTCAATGAAATTGCTTTTCCACAGTCTGTGCCTAGGGTACTTGAAGAGGAAACAAACCATAGAGACCAAACTGAGAACTCCTTTATTTTGTCAAGTTTCAAGGAGCTACTACAAACCATGTTGGTTTTAGAGTTCCAAATTCATCTATCTATATAGGAGAGAACAGAGTGAAACCTAAAATTAAAAAGTGCTACTGTAAACGATCGCTTCAACCTAGAAGAACAAAATTTGGTGAGCCAAGTGGGATTGGTGTACTGATCATTACCAGCAAGTATCATCAAGATTGGGTGAAAAAATATTTGCTGGTATTTCTGAAACTCGTAATTTCTTGGAAGCTTGGCAACCCCTTTCAATGAAAGTGCTTTCCAAAAGTCTGTGCCTAGGGCTACTTGAAGAGGAAACAAACCATAGAGAGAAAACTGATAACTACTTTATTTTGTCAAGTTTCAAAGAGCTACTACAAACGATGTTGAAATTAGAGTTCCAAATTCATCTATCTATATAGAAGAGAACAGAGTGAAACCTAAATATAAAAACTGGTACTGTAGACGAACTCTTCAACGGAGAAGAACAAAATTTGTTGAGCCAAGTGCGATTGGAGTACTGATGATTACCACCAAGTATCATCAAGATTGGGTAAATTATATTTGCTGGTATTTCGTAAACTCGTTATTTCTTAGAAGTTTTGCAACTCCTCTCAATGAAAGTGCTTTTCCACAGTCTGTGCCTAGGGTACTTGAAGAGGAAACAAACCATAGAGACAAAACTGAGAACTCCTTTATTTTGTCAAGTTTCAAAGAGCTACTACAAACCATGTTGGATTTTAGTTCCAAATTCATCTATCTGTAAAGGGGAGAACAGAGGGAAACCTAAATATATAAACTGCTACTGTAAAAATATATAAACTGCTACTTCAACCTAGAAGAACAAAATATGGTGAGTCAAGTGGCTTTGTGTACCGATCATTACCACCAAGTATCATCAAGATTGGGTGAAAAAATATTTGCTGGTATTTCGGAAACTCGTTATTTCTTGGAAGCTTGGAAACCCCTTTCAATGAAAGTGCTTTTCCACAGTATGTGCCTAGGGCTACTGGAAGAGGAAACAAACCAAAGGGACAAAACTGAGAACTCCTTTAATTTGTCAAGTTTCAAAGAGCTACTACAAACCATGTTGGATTTAGAGTTCCAAATTCAACTATCTATATAGGAGAGAACAGAGGGAAACCTAAATATAAAAAACTGCTACTGTATACCAAGGCTTCAACCTAGAAGAACAAAATATGGTGAGCCAAGTGGGATTTGTGTACTGATCATTACCACCAAGTATCATCAAGATTGGGTGACACAATATTTGCTGGTATTTCGGAAACTCGTTATTTTTTAGAAGCTTGGCAACCCCTCTCAATGAAAGTGCTTTTCCACAGTCTGTGCCTAGGGCTACTTGAAGAGGAAACAACCCATAAAAACAAAACTTAGAACTCCTTTATTTTGTCAAGTTTCAAAGAGCTACTACAAACCATGTTGGATTTAGAGTTCCAAATTCATCTATCTATATAGGAGAGATCAGAGGGAAACCTAAAAATATAAACTGCTACTGTAAACGAACGATTCAAACTAGAAGAACAAAATTTGGTTAGTCAAGTGGGATTTATGTACCGATCATTACCACCAAGTATCATCAAGATTGGCTGAAAAAATATTTGCTGGTATTTTTCGGAAACTCGTTATTTCTTTATAGCTTGGCAACTCCTTTCAATGTAAGTGCTTTTCCACACTCTGTGCCTAGGGCTACTTGAAGAGGAAACAAACCATAGAGACAAAACTGAGAACTACTTTATTTTGTCAAGTTTCAAAGAGTTACTACAAACCAGGTTGGATTTAGAGTTCCACATTCATCTATCTATATAAGAAAGAACAGAGTGAAACCTACCTATAAAAACTGCTACTGTAGACGAACACTTCAACCTAGTAGAAAACAATTTGGTGAGCCTAGTGGGATTTGTGCACTGATCACTACCACCAAGTTTCATCAAGATTTTGTGAAAAATATTTGCTGGTATTTAGGAAACTCATTATTTCTTAGAAGTTTTGCAACTCCTCTCAATGAAAGTGCTTTTCCACAGTCTGTGCCTAGGGTACTTGAAGAGGAAACAAACCATAGAGACAAAACTGAGAACTCCTTTATTTTGTCAAGTTTCAAAGAGCTACTACAAACCATGTTGGATTTTAGTTCCAAATTCATCTATCTGTAAAGGGGAGAACAGAGGGAAACCTAAATATATAAACTGCTACTGTAAATGAACGCTTCAACCTAGAAGAGCAAAATATGGTGAGTCAAGTGGCTTTGTGTACCGATCATTACCACCAAGTATCATCAAGATTGGGTGAAAAAATATTTGCTGGTATTTCGGAACCTCGTTATTTTTTAGAAGCTTGGCAACCCCTCTCAATGAAAGTGCTTTTCCACAGTCTGTGCCTAGGGCTACTTGAAGAGGAAACAACCCATAAAAACAAAACTTAGAACTCCTTTATTTTGTCAAGTTTCAAAGAGCTACTACAAACCATGTTGGATTTAGAGTTCCAAATTCATCTATCTATATAGGAGAGATCAGAGGGAAACCTAAAAATATAAACTGCTACTGTAAACGAACGCTTCAAACTAGAAGAACAAAATTTGGTTAGTCAAGTGGGATTTATGTACCGATCATTACCACCAAGTATCATCAAGATTGGCTGAAAAAATATTTGCTGGTATTTCGGAAACTCATTATTTCTTGGTAGCTTGGCAACTCCTTTCAATGTAAGTGCTTTTCGACACTCTGTGCCTAGGGCTACTTGAAGAGGAAACAAACCATAGAGACAAAACTGAGAACTACTTTATTTTGTCAAGTTTCAAAGAGCTACTACAAACTATGTTGGATTTAGTGTTCCACATTCATCTATCTATATGAGAAAGAACAGAGTGAAACCTACATATGAAAACTGCTACTGTTGACGAACGCTTCAACCTAGTAGAACACAATTTGGTGAGCCTAGTGAGATTTGTGCACTGATCACTACCACCAAGTATCATCAAGATTTTGTGAAAAATATTTGCTGGTATTTAGGAAACTCGTTATTTCTTACAAGCTTGGCAAACCCTCTCAATGAAAGTGCTTTTCCACAGTCTGTGCCTAGGGCTACTTGAAGAGGAAACAAACCATAGAGACAAAAATGAGAACTCCTTTATTTTGTCATGTTTCAAAGAGCTACTACAAACCATGTTGGATTTAGAGTTCCAAATTCATCTATCTATATAGGAGAGAACAGAGTGGAACCTAAATATTAAAACTGCTGCTGTAGACAAACGCTTCAACCTAGAAGAACACAATTTGGTGAGTCAAGTGGGATTGTGTACTTGTCATTACGACTAATTTTCCTCAAGATTGGGTTAAAAATATTTGCTGGTATTTCTGAAACTCGTAATTTCTTGGAAGCTTGGCAACCCCTTTCAGTGAAAGTGCTTTCCAACAGTCTGTGCCTAGGGCTACTTGAAGAGGAAACAAACCATAGAGACAAAACTGATAACTACTTTATTTTGTCAAGTTTCAACGAGCTACTACAAACCATGTTGGAATTAGAGTTCCAAATTCATCTAACTATATAGGAGATAACAGAGTGAAACCTAAATATAAAAACTTCTACTGTAGACGAACGCTTCAACCTAGAAGAGCAAAATTTGGTGAGTCAAGTGGGATTTGTGTACCGATCATTACCACCAAGTATCATCAAGATTGGGTGAAAAAATATTTGCTGGTATTTCGGAAACTCGTTATTTCTTAGAAGCTTCGCAACCCCTTTCAATGAAAGTGCTTTTCACAGTCTGTGCTTAGGGCTACTTTAACAGGAAACAAACCATAGAGAGAAAACTGAGAACTTCTTTTTTTGTCAAGTTTCAAGGACCTACTACAAACCATGTTGGATTTAGAGTTCCAAATTTATCTATCTATATAGCAGAGAACAGAGGGAAACCTACATATAAAAACTGCTACTGTAGACGAACTCTTCAACGTAGAAGAACAAAATTTGTTGAGCCACGTGCGATTGGAGTACTGATGATTACCACCAAGTATCATCATCATTGGATGAAAAAATAGTTGCTGGTATTTCGTAAACTCGTTATTTCTTAGAAGTTTGGCAACTCCTCTCAATGAAAGTGCTTTTAAACAGTCTGTGTCTAGGGTACTTGAAGAGGAAACAAACCATAGAGACAAAACTGAGAACTCCTTTATTTTGTCAAGTTTCAAAGAGCTACTACCAACCATGTTGGTTTTAGCGTTCCAAATTCATCTATCTATATAGGAGAGAACAGAGTGAAACCTAAAAATAAAAACTGCTACTGAAAACCAACGCTTCAAACTAGAGGAACAAAATTTGGTGAGTCAAGTGGGATTTGTGTACCGATCATTACTACCAAGTATCATCAAGATTGGGTGAAAAAATATTTGCTGGTATTTCGAAAACTCGATATTTCTTGGAAGCTTGGCAACCCATGTTAATGAAAGTGCTTTTCCACAGTCTGTGCCTAGGTCTACTTGAAGAGGAAACAAACCAAAGAGACAAAAATAAGAACTCCTTTAATTTGTCAAGTTTTAAAGAGCTACTACAAACCATGTTGGATTCAGACTTCCAAATTCATGTATCTATATAGGAGAGAACAGAGTGAAACCTAAATATAAAATCTGCTACTGTAAACGAACGCTTCAACATAGAAGAACAAAATTTGGTGAGCCAAGTGGGATTTGTTTACCAATCATTACCACCAAGTATCATCAAGATTTGGTGAAAAAATATTTGCTGGTATATCGGAAACTCGTAATTTCTTGGAAGCTTGGCAACCCCTTTCTATGAAAGTGCTTTTCCACAGTCTGTGCCTAGGGCTACTTGAAGAGGAAACAAACCATAGAGACAAAACTGAGAACTCCTTTATTTTGTCAAGTTTCAAAGAGCTAATACAAACCATGTTTGATTCAGACTTCCAAATTAAGGATCTATATAGGAGAGAACAGAGTGAAACCTAAATATAAAAACTGCTACTGTAAACGAAAGCTTCAACCTAGAAAAACAAAATTTGGTGAGCCAAGTGGTATTTGTGTACTTGTCATTACCACCATGTATCATCAAGTTTGGGTGAAAAAATACTTGCTGGTATTTCGAAAACTCGTAAGTATTTGTAAGCTTGGCAACCCCTTTCAATGAAAGTGCTTTTCCACAGTCTCTGCTTAGGGCTACATGAAGAGGAAACAAAGAATTGAGAAAAAAATGAGAACTACTATATTTTGTCAAGTTTCAAAGAGCTACTACAAACCATGTTGGTTTTAGAGTTCCAAATTCATCTATATATACAGGAGAGAACAGAGTGAAACCTACATATAAAAACTGCTACTGTAGATTAACGTTTCAACCTAGAAGAACAAAATTTGGTGAGCCAAGTGCGATTCTTGTACTGATCATTACCACCAAGTATCATCAAGATTGGGTGAAAAAATATTTGCTGGTATTTCGGAAACTCGTAATTTCTTGGAAGCTTGGCAACCCCTTTCAATGAAAGTGCTTTCCACAGTCTCTGCTTAGGGCTACTTGAAGAGGAAACAAATCATAGACACAAAACTGAGAACTCCTTTATTTTGTGAAGTTTCAAAGAGCTACTACAAACCATGTTGTATTTAGAGTTCCAAATTCATGTATCTATATAGGACAGAACAGAGTGAAACCTAAAAATAAAAACTGCTACTAGAGACGAACGTTTCAACCTAGAAGAACAAAATTTGGTGAGCCAAGTGGGATTTGTGTACTTGTCATTACCACCACGTATCATCAAGATTGGGTGAAAAAATGTTTGCTGGTATTTCGGAAACTCGTAATTTCTTGGAAGTTTGGCAACCCCTTTCAATGAATGTGCTTTCCACAGTCTGTGCCAAGGGCTACTTGAAGAGGAAACAAACCATAGAGACAAAACTGAGAACTACTTTATTTTGTCAAGTTTCAAAGAGCTACTACAAACCATGTTGCAATTAGAGTTCCAAATTCATTTATATATATAGGAGGGAACAGAGTGAAACCTAAATATAAAAACTGCTACTGTAGACGAACGCTTCAACCTAGAAGAAAAAAATTTGGTGAGCCAAGTGGGATTTGTGTACTGATCATTACCACCAAGTATCATCAAGATCGGGTGAAAAAACATTTGCTTGTATTTCGGAAACTCGTTATTTCTTAGAAGTTTGGCAACTCCTCTCAATGAAATTGCTTTTCCACAGTCTGTGCCTAGGGTACTTGAAGAGGAAACAAACCATAGAGACCAAACTGAGAACTCCTTTATTTTGTCAAATTTCAAGGAGCTACTACAAACCATGTTGGTTTTAGAGTTCCAAATTCATCTATCTATATAGGAGAGAACAGAGTGAAACCTAAAAATAAAAACTGCTACTGTAAACGATCGCTTCAACCTAGAAGAACAAAATTTGGTGAGCCACGTGGGATTTGTGTACTGATCATTACCAGCAAGTATCATCAAGATTGGGTGAAAAAATATTTGCTGGTATTTCTGAAACTCATAATTTCTTGGAAGCTTGGCAACCCCTTTCAATGAAAGTGCTTTCCAAAAGTCTGTGCCTAGGGCTACTTGAAGAGGAAACAAACCATAGAGAGAAAACTGATAACTACTTTATTTTGTCAAGTTTCAAAGAGCTACTACAAACGATGTTGCAATTAGAGTTCCAAATTCATCTATCTATATAGGAGAGAACAGAGTGAAACCTAAATATAAAAACTGGTACTGTAGACGAACTCTTCAACGGAGAAGAACAAAATTTGTTGAGCCAAGTGCGATTGGAGTACTGATGATTACCACCAAGTATCATCAAGATTGGGTAAAAAATATTTGCTGGTATTTCGTAAACTCGTTATTTCTTAGAAGTTTTGCAACTCCTCTCAATGAAAGTGCTTTTCCACAGTCTGTGACTAGGGTACTTGAAGAGGAAACAAACCATAGAGACAATACTGAGAACTCCTTTATTTTGTCAAGTTTCAAAGAGCTACTACAAACCATGTTGGATTTTAGTTCCAAATTCATCTATCTGTAAAGGGGAGAACAGAGGGAAACCTAAATATATAAACTGCTACTGTAAATGAACGCTTCAACCTAGAACAACAAAATATGGTGAGTCAAGTGGCTTTGTGTACCGATCATTACTACCAAGTATCATCAAGATTGGGTGAAAAAATATTTGCTGGTATTTCGGAAACTCGTTATTTCTTGGAAGCTTGGAAACCCCTTTCAATGAAAGTGCTTTTCCACAGTATGTGCCTAGGGCTACTTGAAGAGGAATCAAACCAGTGGGACAAAACTAAGAACTCCTTTATTTTGTCAAGTTTTAAAGAGCTACTAAAAACCATGTTGGATTCAGACATCCAAATTCATGTATCTATATAGGAGAGAACAGAGTGAAACCTAAATATAAAATCTGCTACTGTAAACGAACGCTTTCAACATAGAAGAACAAAATTTGGTGAGCCAAGTGGGATTTGTTTACCAATCATTACCACCAAGTATCATCAAGATTTGGTGAAAAAATATTTGCTGGTATATCGGAAACTCGTAATTTCTTGGAAGCTTGGCAACCCCTTTCTATGAAAGTGCTTTTCCACAGTCTGTGCCTAGGGCTACTTGAAGAGGAAACAAACCATAGAGACAAAACTGAGAACTCCTTTATTTTGTCAAGTGTCAAAGAGCTACTACAAACCATGTTTGATTCAGACTTCCAAATTAAGGATCTATATAGGAGAGAACAGAGTGAAACCTAAATATAAAAACTGCTACTGTAAACGAAAGCTTCAACCTAGAAGAACAAAATTTGGTGAGCCAAATGGTATTTGTGTACTTGTCATTACCACCATGTATCATCAAGTTTGGGTGAAAAAATACTTGCTGGTATTTCAAAAACTCGGAAGTATTTGGAAGCTTTGCAACCCATTTCAATGAAAGTGCTTTTCCACAGTCTCTGCTTAGGGCTACATGAAGAGGAAACAAACCATTGAGAAAAAACTGAGAACTACTTTATTTTGTCAAGTTTCAAAGAGCTACTACAAACCATGTTGGATTTAGAGTTCCAAATTCATCTATCTATATAGGAGAGAACAGAGTGGAACCTAAATATTAAAACTGCTAATGTAGACGAATGCTTCAACCTAGAAGAACACAATTTGGTGAGCCAAGTGGGATTTGTGTACTTGTAATTACGACCAATTATCCTGAAGATTGGGTGAAAAAATGTTTGCTGGTATTTCAGAAACTCGTAATTTCTTGTAAGCTTGGCAACCCCTTTCAATGAAAGTGCTTTCCACAGTCTCTGCTTAGGGCTACTTGAAGAGGAAACAAATCATAGACACAAAACTGAGAACTCCTTTATTTTGTCAAGTTTCAAAGAGCTAGTACAAACCATGTTGGATTTAGAGTTCCAAATTCATGTATCTATATAGGACAGAACAGAGTGAAACCTAAAAATAAAAACTGCTACTAGAGACGAACGTTTCAACCTAGAAGAACAAAATTTGGTGAGCCAAGTGGGATTTGTGTACTTGTCATTACCACCACGTATCATCAAGATTGGGTGAAAAAATGTTTGCTGGTATTTCGGAAACTCGTAATTTCTTGGAAGCTTGGCAACCCCTTTCAATGAATGTGCTTTCCACAGTCTGTGCCAAGGGCTACTTGAAGAGGAAACAAACCATAGAGACAAAACTGAGAACTACTTTATTTTCTCAAGTTTCAAAGAGCTACTACAAACCATGTTGCAATTAGAGTTCCAAATTCATTTATCTATATAGGAGAGAACAGAGTGAAACCTAAATATAAAAACTGCTACTGTAGACGAACGCTTCAACCTAGAAGAAAAAAATTTGGTGAGCCAAGTGGGATTTGTGTACTGATCATTACCACCAAGTATCATCAAGATCGGGTGAAAAAACATTTGCTTGTATTTCGAAAACTCGTTATTTCTTAGAAGTTTGGCAACTCCTCTCAATGAAATTGCTTTTCCACAGTCTGTGCCTAGGGTACTTGAAGAGGAAACAAACCATAGAGACCAAACTGAGAACTCCTTTATTTTGTCAAGTTTCAAGGAGCTACTACAAACCATGTTGGTTTTAGAGTTCCAAATTCATCTATCTATATAGGAGAGAACAGAGTGAAACCTAAAATTAAAAAGTGTTACTGTAAACGATCGCTTCAACCTAGAAGAACAAAATTTGGTGAGCCAAGTGGGATTGGTGTACTGATCATTACCAGCAAGTATCATCAAGATTGGGTGAAAAAATATTTGCTGGTATGTCTGAAACTCGTAATTTCTTGGAAGCTTGGCAACCACTTTCAATGAAAGTGCTTTCCAAAAGTCTGTGCCTAGGGCTACTTGAAGAGGAAACAAACCATAGAGAGAAAACTGATAACTACTTTATTTTGTCAAGTTTCAAAGAGCTACTACAAACGATGTTGAAATTAGAGTTCCAAATTCATCTATCTATATAGGAGAGAACAGAGTGAAACCTAAATATAAAAACTGGTACTGTAGACGAACTCTTCAACGGAGAAGAACAAAATTTGTTGAGCCAAGTGCGACTGGAGTACTGATGATTACCACCAAGTATCATCAAGATTGGGTAAATTATATTTGCTGGTATTTCGTAAACTCGTTATTTCTTAGAAGTTTTGCAACTCCTCTCAATGAAAGTGCTTTTCCACAGTCTGTGCCTAGGGTACTTAAAGAGGAAACAAACCATAGAGACAAAACTGAGAACTCCTTTATTTTGTCAAGTTTCAAAGAGCTACTACAAACCATGTTGGATTTTAGTTCCAAATTCATCTATCTGTAAAGGGGAGAACAGAGGGAAACCTAAATATATAAACTGCTACTGTAAAAATATATAAACTGCTACTTCAACCTAGAAGAACAAAATATGGTGAGTCAAGTGGCTTTGTGTACCGATCATTACCACCACGTATCATCAAGATTGGGTGAAAAAATGTTTGCTGGTATTTCGGAAACTCGTTATTTCTTGGAAGCTTGGAAACCCCTTTCAATGAAAGTGCTTTTCCACAGTATGTGCCTAGGGCTACTTGAAGAGGAAACAAACCAGAGGGACAAAACTGAGAACTCCTTTATTTTGTCAAGTTTCAAAGAGCTACTACAAACCATGTTGGATTTAGAGTTCCAAATTCAACTATCTATATAGGAGAGAACAGAGGGAAACCTAAATATAAAAAACTGCTACTGTATACGAAGGCTTCAACCTAGAAGAACAAAATATGGTGAGCCAAGTGGGATTTGTGTACTGATCATTACCACCAAGTATCATCAAGATTGGGTGACACAATATTTGCTGGTATTTCGGAAACTCGTTATTTTTTAGAAGCTTGGCAACCCCTCTCAATGAAAGTGCTTTTCCACAGTCTGTGCCTAGGGCTACTTGAAGAGGAAACAACCCATAAAAACAAAACTTAGAACTCCTTTATTTTGTCAAGTTTCAAAGAGCTACTACAAACCATGTTGGATTTAGAGTTCCAAATTCATCTATCTATATAGGAGAGATCAGAGGGAAACCTAAAAATATAAACTGCTACTGTAAACGAACGCTTCAAACTAGAAGAACAAAATTTGGTTAGTCAAGTGGGATTTATGTACCGATAATTACCACCAAGTATCATCAAGATTGGCTGAAAAAATATTTGCTGGTATTTTTCGGAAACTCGTTATTTCTTTATAGCTTGGCAACTCCTTTCAATGTAAGTGCTTTTCCACACTCTGTGCCTAGGGCTACTTGAAGAGGAAACAAACCATAGAGACAAAACTGAGAACTACTTTATTTTGTCAAGTTTCAAAGAGCTACTACAAACCAGGTTGGATTTAGAGTTCCACATTCATCTATCTATATAAGAAAGAGCAGAGTGAAACCTACATATAAAAACTGCTACTGTAGACGAACACTTCAACCTAGTAGAAAACAATTTGGTGAGCCTAGTGGGATTTGTGCACTGATCACTACCACCAAGTTTCATCAAGATTTTGTGAAAAATATTTGCTGGTATTTAGGAAACTCGTTATTTCTTAGAAGCTTGGCAACCCCTCTCAATGAAATTGCTTTTCCACAGTCTGTGCCTAGGGCTACGTGAAGAGGAAACAAACCATAGAGAGAAATCTGAGAACTCCTTTATTTTGTCAAGTTCAAAAAGAGCTACTACTAACCATGTTGGATTTAGAGTTCCAAATTCATCTATCTATATAGGAGAGAACAGAGTGAAACCTTCATATAAAAACTGCTACTGTAGACGAACGCTTCAAACTAGAAGAAAAAATTTGGTGAGCCAAGTGCGATTGGTGTACTGATGATTACCACCAAGTATCTTCAAGATTGGCTGAACAAATATTTGCTGGTATTTCGGAAACTCGTTATTTCTTAGAAGCTTGGCAAGCCGTCTAAATGAAAGTGCTTTTCCACAGTCTGTGCCTAGGGCTACTTGAAGGGGAAACAAACCATAGAGACAAAAATGAGAACTCCTTTATTTGTCATGTTTCAAAGAGCTACTACAAACCATGTTGGATTTAGAGTTCCAAATTCATCTATCTATATAGGAGAGAACAGAGTAGATCCTAAATATTATAACTGCTGCTGTAGACGAACGCTTCAACCTAGAAGAACACAATTTGGTGAGTCAAGTGGGATTGTGTACTTGTCACTATGACCAATTATCCTCAAGATTGGGTGAAAAATATTTGCTGCTATTTCTGAAACTCGTACTTTCTTGGAAGCTTGGAAACCCCTTTCAATGAAAGTGCTTTCCAACAGTCTGTGACTAGGGCTACTTGAAGAGGAAACAAACCATAGAGACAAAAACTGATACCTACTTTATTTTGTCAAGTTTCAAAGAGCTACTACAAACCATGTTGGAATTAGAGTTCCAAATTCATCTAACTATATAGGAGAGAACAGAGTGAAACCTAAATATAAAAACTGCTACTGTAGACGAACGCTTCAACCTAGAAGAGCAAAATTTGGTGAGTCAAGTGGGATTTGTGTACCGATCATTACCACCAAGTATCATCAAGATTGGGTGAAAAATATTTGCTTGTATTTCGGAAACTCGTTATTTCTTAGAAGCTTGGCAACCCCCCTCAATGAAAGTGCTTTTCACAGTCTGTGCTTAGGGCTACTTGAAGAGGAAACAAACCATAGAGAGAAAACTGAGAACTTCTTTTTTGTCAATTTTCAAGGACCTACTACAAACCATGTTGGATTTAGAGTTCCAAATTCATCCATCTATATAGGAGAAAACAGAGTGAAACCTAAAAATAAAAACTGCTACTGTAAAATTACACTTCAACCTAGAAAAACAAAATTTGCAGAACCAAGTCGGATTTGTGTACTTGTCCTTTCCACCAAGTATCATCAAGATTGGGTGAAAAAATATTTGCTGGTATTTCGGAAACTCGTAATTTCTTGGAAGCTTGGCAACCCCTTTCAATGAAATTTCTTTTCCACAGTCTCTGCTTAGGGCTACTTGAAGAGGAAACAAACCATAGAGACAAATCTGAGAACTACTTTATTTTGTCAAGTTTCAAAGAGCTACTACAAACCATGTTGGATTCATAGTTCCAAATTCATCTGTCTATATAGGAGAGAACAGAGTGAAACCTAAATAAAAAAACTGCTACTGTAGACGAACGCTTCAACCTAGAAGAACAAAATTTGCTGAGCCAAGTGGGATTTGTGTACTGATCATTACCACCAAGTATCATCATGATTGGGTGAAAAAATATTTGCTGGTATTTTGGAAACTCGTTATTTCTTAGAAGCTTGGCAACCCCTCTCAATGAAAGTGCTTTTCCACAGTGTGCCCTGGGCTACTTAAAGAGGAAACAAACCATAGAGACAAAACTGAGAACGCCTTTATTTTGTCAAGTTTCAAAGAGCTACTACAAAACATGTTGGATTTAGAGTTCCAAATTCATCTATCTATATAGGAGATAACAGAGGGAAACCTAAATATAAAAACTGCTACTGTAAACGAACGATTCAACCTAAAAGAACACAATCTGGTGAGCCAAGTGGGATTTGTGTACTTGTCATTACCACCACGTATCATCAAGATTGGGAGAAAAAATATTTGCTGGTATTTCGGAAACTCGTAATTTCTTGGAAGCTTGGCAACCCCTTTCAATGAAAGTGCTTTTCAACAGTGTCTGATTAGGGCTACTTGAAGAGGAAACAAACCGTAGAGACAAAATTGAGAACTACTTTATTTTCTAAACTTTCAAAGAGCTACTACAAACCATGTTGGATTTAGAGTTCCAAATTCATCTATCTTTACAAGAGAGAACAGAGTGAAACCTACCTATAAAAACTGCTAGTGTAAACGATCGCTTTAACCTAGAAGAATACAATTTGGTGAGCCAAGTGGGATTTGGGCACCAATCATTACCACCACGTATCATCACGATTGGGTGAAAAAATATTTGCTGGTATTTCGGAAGCTCGTTATTTCTTAGAAGCTTGGCAACCCCTCTCAATGAAAGTACTTTTCCACAGTCTGTGCCTAGGGCTACTTGAAAAGGGAACAAACCATAGAGACAAAACTGAGAACTCCTTTATTTTGTCAAGTTTCAAAGAGCTACTACAAACCATTTTGGATTTAGAGTTCCAAATTCATCTATCTATATAGGAGAGAACAGAGTGAAACCTAAAAATATAAACTGCTACTGAAAACGAACTCTTCAACCTAGAAGAACAAAATTGGGTGAGCCAAGTGGGATTTGTGTACCGATCATTACCACCGAGTATCACAAAGATTGGGTGAAAAAATATTTGCTGGTATTTTGGAAACTCGTTATTTCTTAGAAGCTTGGCAACCCCTCTCAATTAAAGTGCTTTTCCACAGTCTGTGCCTAGGGCTACTTTAAGAGGATACAAACCATAGAGACAAAACTGAGAACTAATTTATTTTGTCAAGTTTCAAAGAGCTACTACAAACCATGTTGATTTAGAGTTCCAAATTTTTCGGTCTATATAAGAGAGAACAGAATGAAACCTAAAAAAAAAAAAACAAAACAAAAAAAAAAAAACTGCTACTGTAAACGAACGCTCCAACCTAGAAGAACAAAATTTGGTGAGCCAAGTGGGATTTGTGTACTTGTCAATACCATCACGCATCATCTAGATTGGGTGAAAAGTATTTGCTGGTATTTCGGAAACTCGTAATTTCTTGGAAGCTTCACAACTCCTTTCAATGAAAGTGCTTTTCCACAGTCTCTTCTTCAGGCTACTTGAAGAGGAAACAAATTATAGAGACATATATGAGAACTACTTTTTTTGTAAATTTTCAAAGAGCTAGTACAAACCATCTTGGATTTAGAGTTGAAAATTCAGCTATCTACATAGGAGAGAACAGAGGGAAACCTAAAAATATAAACTGCTACTGTAAACGAACGCTTCAAACTAGAAGAACAAAATTTGGTGAGTCAAGTGGGATTTCTGTACCGATCATTACCACCAAGTATCATCAAGATTGGGGGAAAAAAAATATTTGCTGGTATTTCGGAAACTCGTTATTTCTTCGAAGCTTAACAACCCCTTTCAATGAAAGTGCTTTTCCACAGTCTCAGCTTAAGGCTACTTGAAGAGGAAACAAATCATACAAACAAAACTGAGAACACCTTTATTTTGCCAAGTTTCAAAGAGCTACTACAAACCATGTTGGATTTAGAGTTCCAATTTCATCTATCTATATAAAAAAGAACAGAGGGAAACCTAAAAATATAAACTTCTACTGTAACCGAACACTTCATCCTAGAAGAACAAAATTTGGTGAGTCAAGTGGGATTTGTGTACCGATCATTACCACCAAGTATCATCAAGATTGGGTGAAAAAAAATTTGCTGTATTTCGAAAAATCATTATTTCTTAGAAGCTTGGCAACCCCTCTCAATGAAAGTGCTTTTCCACAGTCTGTGCCTAGGGCTCCTTGAAGAGGAAAGAAACCATAGAGACAACACTGAGAACTACTTTTATTCATCAAGTTTCAAAGAGCTACTACAAACCATGTTTGATTTAGATATCCAAATTCATCTATCTATATAGGAGAGAACAAAGTGGAACCTAAAAATAAAAACTGCTACTGTAAACGAATGCTTCAACCGAGAAGAACAAAATTTGGTGAGCCAAGTGGGATTTGTGTACTTTTCATTACCACCACGTATCATCAAGATTGGTGAAAAAGTATTTGGTGGTATTTCGGAAACTCGTAATTTCTTGGAAGCTTCGCAACTCCTTTCAATGAAAGTGCTTTTCGACAGTATCTTCTTAGGGCTACTTGAAGAGGAAACAAATTATAGAGACAAAACTGAGAACTACTTTTTTTGTAAAGTTTCAAAGAGCTAGTACAAACCATGTTGGATTTAGAGTTCCAAATTCAGCTATCTATATAGGAGAGAACAGAGGGAAACCTAAAAATATAAACTGCTACTGTAAACGAACGCTTCAAACTAGAAGAACAAAATTTGGTGAGTCAAGTGCGATTTCTGTACCGATCATTACCACCAAGTATCATCAAGATTGGGTGAAAAAATATTTGCTGGTATTTCGGAAACTCGTTATTTCTTCGAAGCTTGGCAACCCCTTTCAATGAAAGTGCTTTTCCACAGTCTCAGCTTAGGGCTATTTGAAGAGGAAACAAACCATAGAGACAATACTGAGAACTCCTTTTTTTTGTCAAGTTTCAAAGACCTACTAAAAACAATGTTGGATTTAGAGTTCCAAATTCAATTTTCTATATAGGAGAGTACAAAGTGAAACCTAAATATAAAAACTGCTACTGTAAACGAACGCTTCAACCGCGAAGAACAAAATTTGGTGAGCCAAGTGGGATTTGTGTATTTGTCATTACCACCACGTATCATCAAGATTGGATAAAAAAGTATTTGCTGGTATTTCGGAAACTCGTAATTTCTTGGAATCTTGGCAACCCCTTTCAATGATAGTGCTTTTCCACAGTCTCTGCTTAGGGCTACTTGAAGAGGAAACAAATCATAGAGACAAAACTGAGGAATACTTTATTTTGTCAAGTTTAAAAGCTACTACAAACCATGTTGGATTTTGAGTTCCAAATTCATCTGTTTATATATGAGAAAACAGAGAGAAAACTACATATAAAAACAGCTACTTTAGACGAACGCTTCAACCTACAAGAACACAATTTGGTGAGCCAAGTGGGATTTGTGTACTATTCATTTCCACCACGTATCATCAAGATTGGGTGAATAAATATTTGCTGGTATTTCGGAAAATCGTTATTTCTTTCAAGCTTGGCAACCCCTCTAAATGAAAGTGCTTTTCCACAGTCTGTACCAAGGGCTATTTGCAGAGGAAACAAACCATAGAGACAAAACTGAGAACTCCTTTATTTTGTCAAGTTTCAAAAAGCTACTACAAACCATGTTGGATTTAGAGTTCCAAATTCATCTATCTATATAGGAGAGAACAGAGTGTAACCTAAAAATAAAATCTGCTACTGTAAACGAACGCTTCAACCTAGAAGAACTGAATTTGGTGAGCCAAGTTGGATTTGAGTACCGATCTTTACCACCAATTATCATCAAGATTGGATGAAAAAATATTTGCTGGTATTTTGGAAACTCGTTATTTCTTTGAAGATTGGCAACTCCTCTCAATGAAAGTACTTTTCCAGAGTCTGTGCCTAGGGCTCCTTGAAGAGGAAAGAAACCATAGAGACAAAACTGAGAACACCTTTATTTTGTCAAGTTTCAAAGAGCTACTATAAACCATGTTGGATTTAGATATCCAAATTCATCTATCTATATTGGAGAGAACAAAGTGAAACGTAAAAATAAAAAACTGCTACTGTAAACGAACGCTTCAACCGAGAAGAACAAAATTTGGTGAGCCAAGTGGGATTTGTGTACTTGTCATTACCACCACTTTTCATCAAGATTGGGTGAAAAAGTATTTGCTGGTATTTCGGAAACTCATAATTTCTTGGAAGCTTGGCAACTCCTTTCAATGAAAGTGCTTTTCCACAGTCTCTGCTTAGGGCTACTTGAAAACGAAACAAATCATAGAGACAAAACTGAGAACTACTTTTTTGTAAAGTTTCAAAGAGCGAGTACAACCATGTTGCATTTAGAGTTCCAAATTCAGCTATCTATATAGGAGAGAAAGAGGGAAACCTAAAAATATAAACTGCTAATGTAAAAGAACGCTTCAAACTAGAAGAACAAAATTTGGTGAGTCAAGTGGGATTTCTGTACCGATCATTACCACCAAGTATCATCAAGATTGGGTGAAAAAATATTTGCTGGTGTTTCAGAAACTCGTTATTTCTTCGAAGCTTGGAAACCCGTTTCATTGAAAGTGCTTTTCCACAGTCTGTGCCTAGGGCTACTTGAAGAGGAAAAAACCATAGAGACAAAACTGAGAACTCCTTTATTTTGTCACGTTTCAAAGCGCTACTACAAACCATGTTGGATTTAGAGTTCCAAATTCATCTATCTATATATGAGAGAACAGAGGGAAAACTACATGTAAAAACTGCTACTGTAGACGAGCGCTTCAACCGAGAAGAACACAATTTGGTGAGCCAAGTAGGATTTGTGTACTTGTCATTACCACCACGTATCATCAAGATTGGGTGAAAAAAGATTTGCTGGTATTTCGGAAACTCGTCATATCTTAGAAGCTGGGCAAACCCTCTCAATGAAAGTGCTTTTCCACAGTCTGTGCCTAGGGCTACTTGAAGAGGAAACAAACCATAGAGACAAAACTGAGAACTCCTTTATTTTGTCAAGTTTCAAAGAGCTACTACAAACCATGTTGGATTTAGAGTTCCAAATTCATCTATCTATATAAGAGAGAACAGAGTGATACCTAATAATAAAAACTGCTACTGTAGACGAACGTTTCAACCTAGAAGAACAAAATTTGGTGAGCCAAGTAGGATTTGTGTACTTGTCATTACCACCACGTATCATCAAGATTGGGTGAAAAAAGATTTGCTGGTATTTCCGAAACTCGTAATTTCTTGGAAGCTTGGCAACCCCTTTCAATGAAAGTGCTTTTCCACAATCTCTGCTTAGGGCTATTTGAAGAGGAAACAAATAATAGAGACAAAACTGAGAACTCCTTTATTTTGCCAAGTTTCAAAGAGCTACTACAAACCATGTTGGATTTAGAGTTCCAAGTTCATCTATCTATATAGGAGAGAACAGAGGGAAACCTAAATATAAAAACTGCTACTGTAGACGAACGCTTCAACCAAGAAGAAGAAAATTTGGTGAGCCAAGTGGGATTTGTGAACTGATCATTAACACCAAGTATCATCAAGATTGGGTGAAAAAAATATTTGCTGGTATTTCGGAAACTCGTTATTTCTTAGAAGCTTGGCAACCCCTCTCAATGAAAGTGCTTTTCCAAGTCTGTGCCTAGGGCAACTTGAAGAGGAAACAAACCATAGAGACAAAACTGAGAACTACTTTTTTTGGTCAAATTTCAAAGAGCTAGTACAAACCATGTTGGATTTAGAGTTCCAAATTCAGCTATCAATATAGAAGAGAACAGAGGGAAACATAAAAATATAAACTGCTACTGTAAACGAATGCTTCAAATTAGAAGAACAAAATTTGTTGAGTCAAGTGGGATTCCTGTACGGATCATTACCACTAAGTATCATCAAGATTGGGTGAAAAAATATTTGCTGGTATTTCGAAAACTCATTATTTCTTAGAAGCTTGGCAACCCCTCTCAATGAAAGTGCTTTTCCACAGTCTGTGCCTAGGGCTCCTTGAAGAGTAAAGAAACCATAGACACACCACGGAAAACTACTTTTAATTGTCCAGTTTCAAAGAGCTTCTACAAACCATGTTGGATTTAGATATCCAAATTCATCTATCTTTATAGGAAAGAACATAGTGCAACCTAAAAATAAAAACTGCTACTGTAAACGAACGCTTCAACCGAGAAGAACAAAATTTGGTGAGCCAAGTAGGATTAGTGTACTTGTCATTATCACCACGTATCATCAAGATTGGGTGAAAAAGTATTTGGTGGTATTTCGGAAACTCGTAATTTCTTGGAAGCTTCGCAACTCCTTTCAATGAAAGTGCTTTTCCACAGTCTCTTCTAGGGCTAATTGAAGAGGAAACAAATTATAGAGACAAAACTGAGAACTACTTTTTTTGTAAAGTTTCAAAGAGCTAGTACAAACCATGTTGGATTTAGAGTTCCAAATTCAGCTATCTATATAGGAGAGAACAGAGGGAAACCTAAAAATATAAACTGCTACTGTAAACGAACGCTTCAAACTAGAAGAACAAAATTTGGTGAGTCAAGTGCGATTTCTGTACCGATCATTACCACCAAGTATCATCAAGATTGGGTCAAAAAATATTTGCTGGTATTTCGGAAACTCGTTATTTCTTCGAAGCTTGGCAACCCCTTTCAATGAAAGTGGTTGTCCACAGTCTCAGCTTATGGCTACTTGAAGAGGAAACAAATCATAGGAACAAAACTGAGATCACCTTTATTTTGCCAAGTTTCAAAGAGCTACTACAAACCATTTTGGATTTAGAGTTCCAAATTCATCTATCTATATAAAAAAGAACAGAGGGAAACCTAAAAATATAAACTGCTACTGTAAACGAACGCTTCAACCTAGAAGAACAAAATTTGGTGAGTCAAGTGGAATTTGTGTACCGATCATTACCACCAAGTATCATCCAGATTGGGTGGAAAAATATTTGCTGGTATTTCGGAAACTCATAATTACTTGGAAGCTTGGCAACCCCTTTCAATGAAATTGCTTTTCCACAGTCTGTGCCTAGAGCTGCTTGAAGAGGAAACAAACCATAGAGACAATACTGAGAACTCCTTTATTTTGTCAAGTTTCAAAGAGCTACTAAAAACCATGTTGGATTTAGAGTTCCAAATTCATCTTTCTATATAGGAGATAACAAAGTGAAACCTAAATATAAAAACTGCTACTGTAAACGAACACTTCAACCGCGAAGAACAATATTTGGTGAGCCAAGTGGAATTTGTGTACTTGTCTTTTCCACCAGGTGTCATCAAGTTTGGGTGATAAAATTTTTGCTGCTATTTCGGAAACTCGTTATTTCTTGGAAGCTTGGCAACCCCTTTCAATGAAAGTTCTTTTTCACAGTCTCTGCTTAGGGCTACTTGAATAGGAAACAGATGGTAGAGACAAAACTGAGAACTACTTTCTTTTGTCAGGTTTCAAAGAGCTACTACAAACCATGTTGGATTTAGAGTTCCAAATTCATCTATCTATATAGGAGAGAACAGAGGGAAACCTAAAAATATAAACTGCTAGTGTAAACGAACACTTCAAACTAGAACAACAAAATTTGGTGAGCCAAGTGGTATTTGTGTACTTGTCTTTTCCACCACGTATCATCAAGATTGGGTGAAAAAATTTTTGCTGGTATTTCGGCAACTCGTAATTTCTTGGAAGCTTGGCAAACCTTTTCAATGAAAGTTCTTCTCCACAGTCTGTGCCTAGGGCTACTTGAAGAGGAAAGAAACCATAGAGACAAAACTGAGAAATCCTTTATTTTGTCAAGTTTCAAAGAGCTACTACAAACCATGTTGGATTTAGAGTTCCAAATTAGTCTATCTATATAAAAGAGAACAGAGTGAAACCTAAATATAAAAACTGCTACTGTAGACGAATCCTTCAACCTAGAAGAACACAATTTGGTGAGCTAAGTGGGATTTGTGTACTGATCATTACCACCACGTATCATCAAGATTGGGTAAAAAATATTTCCTTGTATTTCGGAAACTCTTTATTTCTTAGAAGCTTGGCAACCCCTCTCAATGACCGTGATTTTCCACAGTCTGTGCCTAGGGCTACTTGAAGAGGAAAGAAACCATAGAGACAAAACTGAGAACTCCTTTATTTTGTCAAGTTACAAGGAGCTACTACAAACCATGTTGGATTTAGTGTTCCAAATTCATCTATCTATATATGAGAGAACAGAGGGAAACCTAAATATAAAACTGCTACTGTAGACGAACGCTTCAACTTAGAAGAACAAAATTTGGTGAGCCAGGTGGGATTTTTGTACTGATCATTACCACCAAGTATCATCAAGATTGGGTGAAAAAATATTTGCTGGTATTTCGGAAACTCATTATTTCTTAGAAGCTTTGCAACCCTTCTCAATGAAAGTACTCTTCCACAGTCTGTGCCAAGGCTACTTGAAGATGAAACTAGCATAGAGATAAAACTGATAACCCCTTTATTTTGTCAAGTTTCCAAGAGCTACTACAAACCATGTTGGATTTACAGTTCCAAATTCATCTATCTATATAGTAGAGAACAGAGAGAAACCTAAAATTATAAACTGCTAGTGTAAACGAACACTTCAAACTAGAAGAACAAATATGGTGAGCCAAGTGGGATTTGTGTACTTGTCTTTTCCACCACGTATCATCAAGATTGGGTGAAAAAAATTTTGCTGCTATTTCGGCAACTCGTTATTTCTTGGAAACTTGGCAAAATTTCTCAAAGAAAGTTCTTCTCCACAGTCTGTGCCTAGGGCTACTAGAAGAGGAAACAAACCATAGAGACAAAACTGATAACTCCTTTATTTTGTCAAGTTTCAAAAAGCTACTAGAAACCATGTTGGATTTACAGTTCCAAATTCATCTATCTATATAGGAGAGAACAGAGGAAAACCTAAATATAAAACTGCTACTGTAGACGAACACTTCAACATAGAGGAACAAAATTTGGTGAGCCAATTGGGATTTTTGTACTGATCAATATCGCCAAGTATCATCAAGATTGGGTGAAAAAATATTTGCTGGTATTTCGGAAAATCGTAATTTCTTGGAAACTTGGCAACCCCTTTCAATGAAAGTGCTTTACCACAGTCTCTGCTTAGGGCTACTTGAAGAGGAAACAAATGGTAGAGACAAAACTGCGAACCATTATTTTTTGTCAAGGTTCAAAGAGTTACTACAAACCATGTTGGATTTAGAGTTCCAAATTCATCTATCTATATAGGAGAGAACAGAGGAAAACCTAAAAATATAAACTGCTAGTGTAAAGGAACACTTCAAACTAGAAGAACAAAATTTGGTGAGAAAGTGGGATTTGTGTACTTGTCTTTACCACCACGTATCATCAAGATTGGGTGAAAAAATTTTTGCTGGTATTTCGGAAACTCGTTATATCTTGGAAGCTTGGCAACCCTTTTCAATGAAAGTTCTTTTCCACAGTCTGTGCCTAGGGTTACTAGAAGAGGAAACGAAGCATAGAGACAAAACTGAGAACTCCTTTATTTTGTCAAGTTTCAAAGAGCTACTACAAAACATGTTGGATTTAGCGTTCCAAATTCATCTATGTATATAGGAGAGAACAGAGGAAAACCTAAATATAAAAACTGCTACTGTAGACGAACGCTTCATACTAAAAGAACACAATTTGGTGAGCCAAGTGGGAGTTGTGTAGTGATAATTACGACCACGTTTCTTCAAGATTGGGTAAAAAATATTTGCTGGTATTTCAGAAACTCGTTATTTCTTAGAAGCTTGCCAACCCCTCTCAATGAGCGAGTTTTTCCACATTCTGTGCATAGGGATACTTGAAGAGGAAACAAACCATAACGACAAAGCTGAGAACTCCTTTATTTTGTCAAGTTTCAAAGAGCTACTACAAACCATGTTGGATTTAGTGGTCCAAATTCATCTACCTATATAGGAGAGAACAGAGGGAAACCTAAATATAAAAACTGCTACTGTGGAAGAACGCTTCAATTTAGAAGAACAAAATTTGGTGAGCCAGGTCGGATTTGTCTACTGATCATTACCCCCAAGTATCATCAAGATTGGGTGAAAAAATATTTGCTGGTATTTCGGAAACTCGTTATTTCTTATAAGCTTGGCAACCCCTCACAATGAAAGTGCTTTTCCAGAGTCTCTCCTAGGGCTACTTGTAGAGGAAACAATCCATAGAGATAAAAATGAGAACTCGTATATTTTGTCAAGTTTCAAAAAGCTACTACAAACCATGTTGGATTTAGAGTTCTAAATTCATCTATCTATATAGGAGAGAACAGAGGGAAACCTAAGTATAAAAACTGCTACTGCAGACGAACGCTTCAACATAGAAGAACAAAATTTGCTGAGCCTAGTGGGATTTGTGTACTGATCATTACCACCAAGTATCATCAAGATTGGGTGAAAAGTACTTGTTGGTATTTCGGAAAATTTTTATTTCTTAGAAGCTTGGCAACCCCTCTCAATGAAAGTGCTTTTCCACAGTCTGTGCCTAGGGCTACTTGAAGAGGAAACAAACCATTGAGACAAAACTGAGAACTCCTTTATTTTGTCAAGTTTCAAAGAGCTACTACAAACCATGTTGGATTTAGAGTTCTAAATTCATCTATCTATATGAGAGAACAGAGGAAATACTAAATATAAATACTGCTACTGTAGACGAACGCTTCTTCCTAGAAGAACACAATTTGGTGAGCCAAGTGGGATTTGTGTACTGATCATTACCACCAAGTATCTTCACGATTGGGTGAAAAAATATTTGCTGGTATTTCGGAAAATCGTAATTTCTTGGAAGCTTGGCAACCCCTTTCAATGAAAGTGCTTTTCCACAGTCTCTGCTTAGGGCTACTTGAAGAGGAAACAAATGGTAGAGACAAAACTGAGAATTACTTTTTTTGTCAAGTTTCAAAACCTACTAAAAACCATGTTGGATTTAGAGTTCCAAATTCATCTATCTATATAGGAGAGAACAGAGGGAAACCTAAAAATATAAACTGCTGGTGTAAACTAACACTTCAACCTAGAAGAACAAAATTTGGTGATCCAAGTTTGATTTGTGTACTTGTCATTACCAAAACGTATCATCCAGATTCGGTGAAAAAATATTTGGTGGTATTTCAGAAACTCTTAATTTCTTAGAAGCTTGGCAACCCTTTCAACGAAAATGCTTTCCCACAGTCTCTGCTTAGGGCTACTTGAAGAGGAAACAAACCATAGAGACAAAACTGAGAACTACTTTTTTTTTGTCAAGTTTCAATGAGCTAACACAAACCATGTTGGATTTAGAGTTCCAAATTCATCTATCTATATATGAGAGAACAGAGGGAAACCTAAATATATAAACTGCTACTGTAGACGAATGCTTCAACCTAGAAGAACAAAATTTGGTGAGCTAAGTGGGATTTGTGTACTGATCATTACCACCAAGTATCATAAAGATTGTGTGAACAAATATTTGCTGGTATTTCGGAAAGTCTTTATGTCTTAGAAGCTTGGCAACCCCTCTCAACGAAAGTGCTTTTCCACAATCCGTGCCTAGGGCTACTTGAAGAGGAAACAAACCATAGAGACAAAACTGAGAACTCCTTTATTTTGTCACGTTTCAAAGAGCTACTACAAACCATGTTGGATTTAGAGTTCCATTACATCTATCTAAATAGGAGAGAACAGAGGGAAACCTAAATAAAAAAAACTGCTACTGTATAACAACGCTTCAACCTAAAGAAATAAATTTGGTGAGCCAAGTGGGATTTTTGTACTGATCTTTACCACCAGGTATCATCAAGATGGGTGAAAAAATATTTGCTGGTATTTCGGAAACTCGTTATTTCTTAGAAGCTTGGCAACCCCTCTCAATGAAAGTGCTTTTTTACAGTCTGTGCCTAGGGCTACTTGAAGAGGAAACAAACCATAGAGACAAAACTGACAACTCCTTTATTTTGTCAAGTTTCAAATAGCTACTACAAACCATGTTGGATTTAGAGTTCCAAATTCATCTATCTATATAGCAGAGAACAGATAAAAACCTAAATATAAAAACTGCTACTGCTGGTGAACGCTTCAATCTAGAAGAACAAAATTTGGTGAGCCAGGTGGGAATTGTGTACTGATCATTACCACCAAGTATCATCAAGATTGTGTGAAAAAATATTTGCTGGTATTTTGGAAACTCGTAATTTCTTGGAAGCCTGGTATGCCCTTTCAATGAAAGTGCTGTTCCACAGTCTCTGCTTATGGCTACTTGAAGAGGAAACAAACCATAGAGACAAAACTGAGAACTCCTTTATTTTGTCAAGTTTCTAAGAGCTACTACAAACCATGTTGGATTTAGAGTTCCAAATTCATCTATCTATATAGGAGAGAACAGAGGGAAACCTAAATATAAAAACTGCTACTGTAGACGAACGCTTCAACCTAGAAGAACACAATTTGGTGAGCCAAGTGGGATTTGTCTACTGATCATTATCACCACGTATCATCAAGATTGGGTAAAAAATATTTGCTGATATTTCGGAAACTGTTTATTTCTTAGAAGCTTGGCAAACCCTCTCAATGAAGATGCTTTTCCACAGTCTGTGCCTAGGGCTAATTGAAGACGAAACAAACCATAGAGACAAAACTGAGAACTACTTTATTTTCTCAAGTTTCAATAAGCTACTACAATCCATGTTGGATTTAGATTTCCAAATTTATCTATCTATATGGGAGAGAACAGAGGGAAACCTAAATATAAAAACTGCAACTGTAGACGAAAGCTTCAACCTAGAAGAGCAGAAATTGGTGAACCAAGTGGGATTTTGTGTGCTGATCATTACCACCAATTATCATCAGGATTGGTTGAAAAAATATTTGCTGGTAATTCGGAAACTCGTTATATCTTAGAAGCTTGGCAACACCTCTCAATAAAAGTGCTTTTCCAAAGTGTGTGCCTAGGGCTACTTGAAGAGGAAACACACCATAGAGACAAAACTGAGAACTATTTTTTTTGTCAAGTTTCAAAGAGCTACTACAAACCATGTTGGATTTAGAGTTCCAAATTCATCTATCTATATATGAGAGAAGAGAGGGAAACCTAAATATAAAAACTGCTACTGTAGACGAACGCTTCAACCTAGAAGAGCAACAATTGGTGAACCAAGTGGGATTTGTGTGCTGATCATTACCACCAAGTATCATCAAGATTGGGTGAAAAAATATTTGCTGGTATTTCGGAAACTCGTTATTTCTTAGAAGCTTGGCAACCCCTATCAATGAAAGTACTTTTCCACCGTCTGTGCCTAGGGCTCCGTGAAGAGGAAAGAAACCAAGAGACAAAACTGAGATCTCCTTTATTATATCAAGTTTCAAAGAGCTACTACAAACCAGGTTGGATTCAGAGTTCCAAATTCATCTATCTATATAGGAGAGAAAAGTGTGAAACATAAAAATAAAAACTGCTAATCTAAATGAACGCTTCAACCTAGAATAACAAAATTAAGTGAACCAAGTGGGATTCGTGTACTTGTCATTACCACCTCGTATCATCAAGACTGTGTCAAAAAATATTTACTGGTACTTTGGAACTCGTAATTTCTTGGAAGGTTGGAAACCCATTTCAATGAAAGTGCTTTTCCACAGTCTCTGCTTAGGGCTACTTGAAGAGCAAACAAACCATAGAGACAAAACTGAGAACTACATTTTTCTTCAAGTTTCAAAGAGCGTCTACAAAACATCTTGTATTTAGAGTTCCAAATTCATCTATCTATATAGGAGAGAACAGAGGGAAACCCAAATATAAAAACTGCTACTGTAGACGAACGCTTCAAACTAGAAGAACAAAATTTGGTGAGCCAGGTGGGATTTGTGTACTGATCATTACCACCAAGTATCATCAAGATTGGGTGAAAGAATATTTGCTGGTATTTTGGAAACTCGTTAATTCTTAGAAGCTTGGCAACCCCTCACAATGAAAGTGCTTTTCAACAGACTGTGCCTAGGGCTACTTGAAGAGGAAACAAACCATAGAGACAAAACTGAGATCTCCTTTATTTTGTCAAGTTTAAAAGAACTACTACAAACCATGTTGGATTTAGAGTTCTAAATTCATCTATCTATATAGGAGAGAACAGAGGGAAACCTAAATATAAAAACTGCTACTGTAGACGAACGCTTCAACCTAGAAGAACAAAATTTGGTGAGCCAGGTGGGATTTGTGTACTGATCATTACCACCAAGTATCATCAAGATTGGGTGAAAAAATATTTGCTGGTATTTTGGAAACTCGTTATTTCTTAGAAGCTTGGCAACTCCTCTCAATCAAAGTGCTTTTCCACAGTCTGTGCCTAGGACTACGTGAAGAGGAAACAAACCACAGAGACAAAATTGAGAACTCCTTAATTTTGTCAAGTTTCAAAGAGGTACTACAAACCATGTTGGATTTACAGTTCCAAATTCAATTACCTATATAGGAGAGAACAGAGTGAAACCTAAAAATAAAAACTGTTACTGTAAACGAACGCTTCAACCTAGAAGAACAAAATTGGTGAACCAAGTTGGATTTGTGTACTTGTCATTACCTCCACGTGTCATCCAGATTGGGTGATAAATATTTCTTGTATTTCGGAAACTCGTAATTTCCAGGGAGCTTTGCAATCCCTTTCAATGAAAGTGCTTATCCACAGTCTATGCTCAGGGCTACTTGAAGAGGAAACAAACCATAGAGACAAAACTGAGAACTACATTTTTGGCACGCTTCAAAGAGCTACTACAAACCATGTTGGATTTAGAGTTCCAAATTCATTTATCGATATAGGAGAGAACAGAGGGAAACCCAAATATAAAAACTGCTACTGTAGACGAACGCTTCAAACTAGAAGAACAAAATTTGGTGAGCCAAGTTGGATTTGTGTACTGACATTACCACCAAGTATCATCAAGATTGGGTGAAAAAATATTTGCTGATATTTCGCAAACTCCTTATTTCTTAGAAGCTTGGCAATCCCTCTCAATGAAAGTGCTTTTGAACAGACTGTGCCTAGGGCTACTTGAAGAGGAAACAAACCATAGAGACAAAACTGAGAACTCCTTTATTTTGTCAAGTTTCAAAGAGCTACTACAAACCATGTTGGATTTAGAGTTCTAAATTCATCTATCTATATAGTAGAGAACAGAGGGAAACCTAAATATAAAAACTGCTACTGTAGACGAACGTTTCAACCTAGAAGAACAAAATTTGGTGAGCCAAGTGGGATTTGTGTACTGATCATTACCACCACGTGTCATCAAGATTGGGTGAAAAAATATTTGCTGGTATTTCGGAAACTCGTTATTTCTTAGAAGCTTGGCAACCCCTCTCAGTGAAAGTGATTTTCCACACAGTGTGCCAAGGGCTACTTGAATAGGAAACAAACCAGAGAGAAAAGTGAGAACTCCTTTATTTTGTCAAGTTTCAATGAGCTACTACAAACCATGTTGAATTATAGTTCCAAATTTATTTATCTATATAGGAGAGAACAGAGGGAAACCTAAATATAAAAACTGCTACTGTAGACGAACGCTTCAACCTAGAAGAACATAATTTGGTGAGCCAAGTGGGATTTTTGTACTGATCATTACCACCACGAAAAATATTTGCTTGTATTTCAGAAACTCGTTATTTCTTAGAAGCTTGGCAACCCCTCTCAATGAAAGTGCTTTTCGACAGTCTCTGCTTAGAGCTACTTGAAAAGGAAACAAATCGTAGAGAAAAAAGTGAGAACTTCTTTATTTTGTCAAGTTTCAAAGAGCTACTACAAACCATGTTGGATTTAGAGTTCCAAATTCATCTATCTATATAGGAGAGAACAGAGGGATACCTAAAAATATAAACTGCTACTGTAAACGAACGCTTCAATATAGAAGAACAAAATTTGGTGAGCCAAGAGGGATTTGTACAGTGATCATTACCACCACGTATCATCAAGATTGGGTGAAAAAATATTTGCTGGTATTTCAGAAACTCGTAATTTCTTCGAAGCTTGGCAATCCCTCTCAATGAAAGTGCTTTTCCACAGTCTGTGCCTAGGGCTACGTTAAGAGGAAAGAAACCAAGAGACAAAACTGTGAACTCCATTATTTTGTCACGTTTCAAAGATCTACTACAAACCAGGTTGAATTTAGAGTTCCAAATTCATCTATCTATATAGGAGAGAACAGAGTGAAACCTAAAAATAAAAACTGGTACTGTAAATGAACGTTTCAACCTAGAAGAACAAAATTTTGTGAACCAAGTGGGATTCGTGTTCTTGTCATTACCACCAAGTATCATCAAGATTGGGTGAAAAAATATTTGCTGGTATTTCGGAACCTTGTAATTTCTTGGAAACTTGGCAACCCCTTTCAATGAAAGTGTTTTTCCACAGTCTCTGCTTAGGGCTACTTGAAGAGAAAACAAACCATAGAGACAAAACTGAAAACTACATTTTTTTGTCAAGGTTCAAAGAGCTACTACAAACCATGTTGGATATAGAGTTCCAAATTCATTTATCTATATAGGAGAGAACAGAGGGAAACCTAAATATAAAAACTGCTACTGTAGACGAACGCTTCAACCTAGAAGAACACAATTTGGTGAGCCAAGTGGGATTTGTGTACTGATCATTACCACCGCATATCATCCAGATGGGGTGAAAAAATATTTGCTGGTATTTCGGAAACTCGTAATTTCTTGGAAGCTTGGCAACCCCTTTCAATGAAAGTGCTTTTCCACAGTCTCTGCTTAGGTCTACATGAAGAGGAAACAAACCATAGAGACAAAACTGAGAACTACATTTTTTGTCAAGTTTCAAAGAGCTACTACAAACCATGTTGGATTTAGAGTTCCAAATTCATTTATCGATATAGGAGAGAATAGAGGGAAACCTAAATATAAAAACTGCTACTGTAGACAAACGCTTCAACCTAGAAGAACACAATTTGGTGAGCCAGGTGGGATTTGTGTACTGATCATTACCACCAAGTATCATCAAGATTGGGTGAAAAAATATTTGCTGGTACTTCTAAAACTCGTTAATTCTTAGAAGCTTGGCAACCCCTCTCAATGAAAGTGCTTTTCAACAGTCTGTGCCTAGGGCTACTTGAAGAGGAAACAAACCATAGAGACAAAACTGAGAACTCCTTTATTTTGTCAAGTTTCAAAGAGCTACTACAAACCATGTTGGATTTACAGTTCCAAATTCATCTATGTATATAGGAGAGAACAGAGTAAAACTTAAAAATAAAAACTGCTACTATAAACAAACGCTTCCACCTAGAAGAACAAAATTTGGTGAACCAAGTGGGATTTGTATACTTGTGTTTACCACCACGTGTCATCCAGTTTGGGTGATAAAATATTTGCTTGTATTTCGGAAACTCGTAACTTCCTGGGAGCTTTGCAACCCCTCTCAATGAAAGTGCTTTTCCACAGTCTCTGCTTAGGGCTACTTGAAGAGGAAACAAACCATAGAGACAAAACTGAGAACTACTTTTTTGTCAAGTTTCAAAGAGCTATTACAAACCATGTTGGATTTAGAGTTCTAAATTCATATATCTATATAGGTAAGAACAGAGGGAAACCTAAACATAAAAACTGCTACTGTAGATGAACACTTCAACCTAGAAGAACACAATTTCGTGGAGCCAAGTAGAATTTGTGTACTGAACATTACCGCCAAGTATCCTCAAGATTGGGTGAAAAAATATTTGCTGGTATTTCGGAAACTCGTTATTTCTAATAAGCTTGGCAACCCCTCACAATGAAAGTGCTTTTCCACAGTATGTGCCTAGGACTACGTGAACAGGAAAGAAACCAAGAGACAAAACTGAGAACTCCTTTATTTTATCAGTTTCAAAGAGCTACTACAAACCAGGTTGAATTTAGAGTTCCAAAATCATCTATCTAAATAGAAGAGAACAGAGTGATACCTAAAGTAAAAACTGCTACTGTAAACGAACGCTTCAACCTAGAAGAACAAAATTTGGTGAGCCAGGTGAGATTTGTGTACTGATCATTACCACCAAGTATAATCAAGATTGGGTGAAAAAATATTTGCTGGTATGTCGGAAAATCGTTATTTCTTAGAAGCTTGGCAACCCATCTCATTCAAAGTGCTTTTCCACAGTCTGTTCTTAGGGCTACTTGAAGAGGAAATAAATCGTAGAGACAAAACTGAGAACTCCTTTAGTTTGTCAAGTTTCAAAGAGCTACTACAAACCATGTTGGATTTAGAGTTCCAAATTCATCTATCTATATAGGAGAGAACTGAGGGAAACCTAAAAATAAAAACTGCTACTGTAAACGAACGCTTCAACCTAGAAGAACAAAATTTGGTGAGCCAAGTGGGATTTGTGTACTTGTCCTTAGCACCACGTATCATCAAGATTGGGTGAAAAAATATTTGCTGGTATTTCGGAAACTCCTTATTTCTTGGAAGCTTGGCAACCCCTCTCAACGAAAGTGCTTTTCGAGAGTCTCTGCTTAGGGCTACTTGAAGAGGAAACAAATCGTAGAAACAAAACTGAGAACTCCTTTATTTTTTCAAGTTTCAAAGAGCTACTACAAACCATGTAGGATTTAGAGTTCCAAATTCATCTATCTATATAGGAGAGAACAGCGGAAACCTAAAAATAAAAACTGCTACTGTAAAGGAACGCTTCAACCTAGAAGAACAAAATTTGGTGAGCCAAGTGGGATTTGTGTACTTCTCATTACCACTACGTATCATCCAGATTGGGTGAAAAAATATTTGCTGGTATTTGAGGAAACTCGTAATTTCTTCGAAGCTTGGCAACCCCTTTCAATGAAAGTGCTTTAGCACAGTCTGTGCCTAGGGCTACTTGAAGAGGAAACAAACCTCAGAGACAAAACTGAGAACTCCATTATTTTGTCAAGTTTCAAAGAGCTACTACAAACCATGTTGGATTTAGATTTCCAAATTCATCCTTCTATATAGGAGAGAACAGAGGGAAACCTAAATATAAAAACTGCTACTGTTGGTGAACGCTTCAACCTAGAAGACCAAAATTTGGTGAGCCAAGTGGTATTTGTGTACTGATCATTACCACCAAGTATCATCAAGATTGGGTGAAAAAATATTTGCTGGTATTTCGGAAACTCGTTATTTCTTAGAAGCTTGGCAACCCCTCTCAATGAAAGTGCTTTTCCACAGTCTGTGCCTAGGGCTACTTGAAGAGGAAAGAAACCAAGAGACAAAACTGAGAACTCCTTTATTTTAGCAAGTTTCAAAGAGCTACTACAAACCATGTTGGATTTAGAGTTCCAAATTCATCTATCTATATAGAAGAGAAAAGAGGGAAACCTAAAAATAAAAACTGCTACTGTAAACGAACGCTTCAACCTAGAAGAACAAAATTTGGTGAGCCAAGTGGGATTTGTGTACTTGTCATTACCACTACGTATCATCCAGATTGGGTGAAAAAATATTTGCTGGTATTTCAGGAAACTCGTAATTTCTTCGAAGCTTCGCAACCCCTTTCAATGAAAGTGCTTTAGCACAGTCTGTGCCTAGGGCTACTTGAAGAGGAAACAAACCTCAGAGACAAAACTGAGAACTCCATTATTTTGTAAAGTTTCAAAGAGCTACTACAAACCATATTGGATTTAGAGTTCCAAATTCATGTATCTATATAAGAGAGAACAGAGTGAAACCTACATATAAAAACTGCTACTGTAGACGAACGCTTCAACCAAGAAGAACACAATTTGGTGAGCCAAGTGGGATTTGTGTACTGATCATTACCACCAAGTATCATAAAGATTGTGTGAACAAATATTTGCTGGTATTTCGGAAAGTCCTTATGTCTTAAAAGCTTGGCAACCCCTCTCAATGAAAGTGCTTTTCCACAATCTGTGCCTAGGGCTACTTGAAGAGGAAACAAACCATAGAGACAAAACTGAGAACTCCTTTATTTTGTCACGTTTCAAAGAGCTACTACAAACCATGTTGGATATAGAGTTCCAAATTCATTTATCGATATAGAAGAGAACAGAGGGAAACCCAAATATAAAAACTGCTACTGTAGACGAACGCTTCAAACTAGAAGAACAAAATTTGGTGAGCCAAGTGGGATTTGTGTACTGACATTACCACCACGTATCATCAAGATTGGGTGAAAAAAATATTTGCTGGTATTTCGGAAACTCGTTATTTCTTAGAAGCTTGGCAATCCCTCTCAATGAAAGTGCTTTTGAACAGACTGTGCCTAGGGCTACTTGAAGAGGAAACAAACCATAGAGACAAAACTGAGAACTCCTTTATTTTGTCAAGTTTCAAAGAGCTACTACAAACCATGTTGGATTTAGAGTTCTAAATTCATCTATCTATATAGTAGAGAACAGAGGGAAACCTAAATATAAAAACTGCTACTGTAGACGAACGTTTCAACCTAGAAGAACAAAATTTGGTGAGCCAAGTGGGATTTGTGTACTGATCATTACCACCACGTGTCATCAAGATTGGGTGAAAAAATATTTGCTGGTATTTCGGAAACTCGTTATTTCTTAGAAGCTTGGCAACCCCTCTCAGTGAAAGTGATTTTCCACACAGTGTGCCAAGGGCTACTTGAATAGGAAACAAACCAGAGAGAAAAGTGAGAACTCCTTTATTTTGTCAAGTTTCAATGAGCTACTACAAACCATGTTGAATTATAGTTCCAAATTTATTTATCTATATAGGAGAGAACAGAGGGAAACCTAAATATAAAAACTGCTACTGTAGACGAACGCTTCAACCTAGAAGAACATAATTTGGTGAGCCAAGTGGATTTTTGTACTGATCATTACCACCACGAAAATATTTGCTTGTATTTCAGAAACTCGTTATTTCTTAGAAGCTTGGCAACCCCTCTCAATGAAAGTGCTTTTCGACAGTCTCTGCTTAGAGCTACTTGAAAAGGAAACAAATCGTAGAGAAAAAAGTGAGAACTTCTTTATTTTGTCAAGTTTCAAAGAGCTACTACAAACCATGTTGGATTTAGAGTTCCAAATTCATCTATCTATATAGGAGAGAACAGAGGGATACCTAAAAATATAAACTGCTACTGTAAACGAACGCTTCAATATAGAAGAACAAAATTTGGTGAGCCAAGAGGGATTTGTACAGTGATCATTACCACCACGTATCATCAAGATTGGGTGAAAAAATATTTGCTGGTATTTCGGAAACTCGTAATTTCTTCGAAGCTTGGCAATCCCTCTCAATGAAAGTGCTTTTCCACAGTCTGTGCCTAGGGCTACGTTAAGAGGAAAGAAACCAAGAGACAAAACTGTGAACTCCATTATTTTGTCACGTTTTAAAGATCTACTAAAAACCAGGTTGAATTTAGAGTTCCAAATTCATCTATCTATATAGGAGAGAACAGAGTGAAACCTAAAAATAAAAACTGTTACTGTAAATGAACGTTTCAACCTAGAAGAACAAAATTTTGTGAACCAAGTGGGATTCGTGTTCTTGTCATTACCACCAAGTATCATCAAGATTGGGTGAAAAAATATTTGCTGGTATTTCGGAACCTTGTAATTTCTTGGAAACTTGGCAACCCCTTTCAATGAAAGTGTTTTTCCACAGTCTCTGCTTAGGGCTACTTGAAGAGAAAACAAACCATAGAGACAAAACTGAAAACTACATTTTTTTGTCAAGGTTCAAAGAGCTACTACAAACCATGTTGGATATAGAGTTCCAAATTAATTTATCTATATAGGAGAGAACAGAGGGAAACCTAAATATAAAAACTGCTACTGTAGACGAACGCTTCAACCTAGAAGAACACAATTTGGTGAGCCAAGTGGGATTTGTGTACTGATCATTACCACCGCATATCATCCAGATGGGGTGAAAAAATATTTGCTGGTATTTCGGAAACTCGTAATTTCTTGGAAGCTTGGCAACCCCTTTCAATGAAAGTGCTTTTCCCACAGTCTCTGCTTAGGTCTACATGAAGAGGAAACAAACCATAGAGACAAAACTGAGAACTACATTTTTTGTCAAGTTTCAAAGAGCTACTACAAACCATGTTGGATTTAGAGTTCCAAATTCATTTATCGATATAGGAG